>NC_090059.1:8233200-8262514 GCF_038355195.1 Osmerus mordax | reverse complement strand
TGCTAGCTTTTATTCGGTGTCATCCACTCTCCACAGGTGGCAGACCGGTCTCTGTGCAGAAGCTAAGAGTAGGATGGCTGGTAGGACTTAATGAGACCCTGTGAATTCCCCTCAAGGCATTCTTCAACATAAAAATTGCTTTTTTCCTCCGAATTGGAACATGCATTTACAACCATGTAGCAATTTGTATTTCATGACAAGTTTCGTTCACACAACAGTTTTGCAAATGATCAGTAGCTGGTTTTAATCACATTAATACTGTTGACACAAATACATTAATACTGAGTTAACTCATATTTCGAGTGAAAATGAATATGAGCATGGTTCTGGTAGCACTGAGGGATGTGATTCACACAGGGATGTGAACCATGACGCCACGCCAGATTGATAGCCATCGCTGTCCGCTAGATGGATGAGAGGCCCAATCTGTGTCAAGGCTGCGGAATCTAGACCAATCACCTGAGTGCTCTCTACACCAATCACCTGAGTGTACGAGCCATCAGTGTCAAGCCAGCCAGCCAATTTCATGAAAGCATTTGAAATCAATTATTCAAGAGGGATGTTTTTGGCTTTGTTTTGTGGGTTTCTTCAATTCTCCCCGCCCCAAGGCCAGTGGTGTCACCCGCTCCTCAGACAACACGTGGAACACCACCCGATTGTTAGCCCTCCCGAGACAACGCGTACAAACCTGGTTCCTGAACTCTCGTAGATATTCCCATATCTCTCCGTGTATTCGCAAAGCCAACAGAGTTATCTCCAGATGGTTCTATGATAGAGGGCGAGCCTGTAGCAGTCACCCGGCTCCCAGACAACTCGCAGTGCACAGGCAGAGGCATAGTGTTGCTTGGAGATCAACAGACGGCCAAACCGGCAAGAACAAGGCAGATTTGTTCTCTGAAAATGTATTATGCAAGCGCCACTTTGCTATGTCTCCATGTCAGATGAATAATTGTAGGAGAGCGTAAGAATGAAGCAGGTTTCAAAGTTTTTACGGCTGTTTTGCTGGCTCGGAGTGCTGTTACTGAAGTGCAACCAAGAGAACATGCAGATTATTATTGGGTGTGCTCAAGCCTTCGGCGAGAGCACAACCTTTGTTCTCTCACATATATATTTATTATTGTGTTTAGAGATTAGGTCCATTTTTACACCGGTCTGCCAAATTTATTCGTTTTGATTCAGCTATGAGGCTGCCTCTTGCAGGGGAAATGAGAAGACATCTATTTCATTCTACACTTCACTCGTATTTTCAGTTGTAAATGAGCAGCACAAAAAAAATGCTTTTAAATCTATGTAATCTTTATTAATAATAAGTATGCATTTTAATATAAAATATACAGATATATCAGTTGTAAAAATTTCATTCAAAAACGGACCCCTGTGCAACCGACGCAAGCAAGCACACCCTACAATTTCCCCAGAAATTGTACCCTCTCTAGTTGTTATTATAATGCAGGCAAAATAAGTCATTTCTGTATCCTTTATTGATGTTTCAATAAAAGATACCTGATATTTCATCCAGACATAATCTCCAATGACTATCTTCCGAGAATAATCTGTGTGAATCGCACCACAACAAATACAAATTAGAACTTTTCATGAGGTATGAAGCTCTTGTAGGAGTAGCTGTGCAGCAAATATTCAATGTCGTTTTTTATATTTATTTTCCATGAAACATGCTTCCATCTAACCTAAGATTATGTGAAAAGACAATTGTTTCACATACACAAATTCAACCAGTACGTGGAGCCCTTTTCTCCTAACCAGTTCCACTCCCTGACTACAGTGACTTAAACAAAGTAACACGAAGAACAGTGAAGCAAACAATATAGCCCATAAAAAGGATCAAGACGGTGGTAAACGGCAGTCCTGGAGAACAAGGCAATGCTGGGAGAAGGACTCCACGTTATTAAGGTGTGACCGGGAGAAGCAGCCGCCATTTTGGTGTGCCTCGTTCCTCAGGCACTGATAAAGTGTTGGGACCTGGTCCCAGCCAGAGCCGAGCGACGCGTCTCCATGCTGATTCATGATCGACTCGCAGGCTGAATTGATTATGGCAGCTGTCTGATTGCTGGCTGTACATCTGCTGTGCCCGATCTAAATTGCAAGTCCTCTGAGAAAACGATCCCTTTCCTTCTTGCTCTGACTTTCGTCTTGTCGCTCGCTCCATCCCTCTTTTTCGCCATCTCTGTTTTTTTATCACCCTCTCCCTCTCTTTTTCTTTCTTCAACTCTCTCTACCCCTCTCTCTCTCTCTCTCTCTACCCCTCTCTCTCCCTCTCTCTCTCTCTCTCTCTCTCTCTCCTGCCATCAGCAGTCTTATTCTGTTCCCAGTCGACATGAAATCAAATTCCTCTGAGCTTCTGGTCTTTGTCCCCCGTTTCTTTCACAGTCAGAAAAGTCCGTTTTGTGAAGAATAACACTGAACCCAATTACTGGTGGGACCTCAGAGCGATTGCCAGTGAAATAGGTGGAGGAAAAAACACTATTCTATAGTATTGCCACAGCAACAAAGGCTGTAGGTATTGTCCAAAGTCCCCCAGTTCCAGTGTTATCATGGTCAGTGAGTTCCGTCTTTATTCATTTGTCTATTATCTTTGGTACCGTGGTGAGCATGGTTAACTTTCCTCAGTGGCAGTACAAGACTGTGCCAGGTGATGGCACAGGCGATGACAAAAGCAGGAGCAGGCCTTGCCTGCTGCGTCTCGGAGAGCAGGCTGTTTTAGAATGGAAACCTACATGACTTTGGTGACCCTTGTGAACTTCTTGGTGAGGGCAGACTTTGAAAACATGCTGTATCTCCTTCTATGTGATGCCAATGTCCCGAGACCCCCTCCCACCAGCACACACAGCAGCGACACCGAAGCGGGCCTCACTGACTCACTACACACTTACAACGAATCCACTGGCTGTCTACGTGTCACACATGTGTGTGTGTGTGTGTGGGGGGGGGGGGGATAGGGGGGGGCGCCATCTACAGGTGAGCGACACCAGGCCACACCCACGCGCTGCCACTCCGAGACGCCTTTTTCTCCTCAGCACGTCCCGAAAAGAACGAGAGGAATCAGAGGGTTGTTTACACGTGGAAGCACTGTCAAAAACCAACACGTCCACCACCATTATCCGGCCTGCTCCAGTGTGCCGCAGCTCCACTCCACTCCCCTCCAGCCCCCAGTCCTGTCAGCATGTCTGCAGGAGTGCTAGAAAAGGAAGGCTGGAGATTGAACAAAGACGAGGGTCTGAATTTGAGTTAGGGCTTCCCGGCAGCCCATCCGTATGCCTCGTGAAAACGTCTTGTGAAGGCGACCGGAGGAAGCTGGTGGGTGACCGGTAAACCTCTCAATATTTATGCGTACCAATAAAACTGTGTCAACTGGGTCACATGCTATTTGTCTGCCAGAGCCCTCTGAAATGCAAGGTCTTCCATTACTGATTGGAGAAATACATTGGGGGTGTTAGAAATAAATAAATAAAAAGAAACTGCCTCATTTTATCCCCAGTAACAGTTGAAACATGAAAGGCAGTTTTCCACTTGTAACTGAATCGAGCAGTGCAAACAAACCAACCTGTGCCTTTTTAAGTACAAAATAAGAAAATATAGTCAGTTGATAACTGTCTCCTTTGCAGAATGTGAGAGCGAGCAGAAAAGGCTGTTTCGGTGGGTGGGAAAGCTATCATGTGGAACTCCATACACAACTCTGGCAGTCAGTCCAGGGGTCTAGAAATTGGTTTTGGGGGGAGAGAATTGGGAGGATAGCAGCCACGACTGAGCTGCGTGGCAGCACGTCCCCCTCATACGGGCGCTTTTCTAAACTCAATTATCAACCGGCTGTGCCCCTGCCAGCCGTCTCCAAGGCCAAAGAGATGAGGCGGCATACGCCAGAACCAAACGGAGGTTATCTTGAACCGTCCAAAAGGCTTGTCTGTTTCTAATACAAGCTCTGGTCTTAAAAGGGCCACAGACACCAAGCAAAACTCCTGAGGGGGGTGTAGAGTTCCTGTTGCCGTCGTCGAGAAGCTGGAGATGAAGTCAGCATCTCAGTATTAGCTGCTTTTCATGGATCTGGAGAAACCCAATAGCAGGGAGAGCACAAGGCCGGTCTGTTTTTCTTGTGTAAACAATGAAAACTCTGGTCTTATAATGGCCAAAGAGCGGAGGCAGAGGCAGGCAGAGACGAGGCAGCTGCATTGTCCTACAGGATGTGGAAACTACAAAGGAGTCATGGGGGTCAAATCCTGGCATTTACCCATCGCTGAACCTTTCGGCCACGTCACGCATCACCACGTGTCAGAGGCAAAGACTGAGGAGAACGCTGTTCCCCTCCTGCACTGTTATCTGGTAAATCCACAGGCTCAAGTCAATGCGGGTGATGTCATTTTCCGAGAAGGCATTGTGACCACAACAGTGATTTCGGCATATCAGTTTATGTGGCAGGGTGTTATTTACAGTACGATCGTACATCCAGTAGATAACAATCATTTATAATAACTGTCTCGTTTGACCTCTACGCCTTTGTATTGTTTTTTGATATCCCTCTATTTTAGTCAGTGGAGGCTGTTTCTTTTCCTGTGAAAGTCGAACATTATGATGCCAAGCATAGCCTTGTTTAAATACCCTCTCTCTTTCCGCCCCATTGATTTACATTGTGAGCGCTTTAATTATACAATTCATCACCTTTTCAACATGAAAAACGGTGTAAAACGCACACTAATTAAAGCTCGTTTCGAGACACCACCAGGTTGAAGGGAGAACTCGCTAAATCAAGCAGCGGGTTTTTGTTTGGACTGGGATTTTTCTTTTCCGCGTACCATCTCATCAATTCTACTTAATCCTCCCTCGCAAGCCACCGGCAGCTCAACATCCTGAGACGCAGGTGTTGATATTAATTGATATGTCCTGGCAGAGCATGACATTTTCATGCCATCTTTGTTTTCTTTCAATGTCATAATGAGGCGCATTGTGGGGAACGAACTGGCTGAGGGTGAACCAACACTTCTAATTGTTTCGCGGGGAAAAGCTCTTTCGGGTCTATTATAACGGCTGCTAATCATTTGCTTCTCACGCAGTCTGTAGCTGTCTCCAAATTGTGACTCCTAAGTGATGTCGGGGTGCGCCTGAGTGCCTCTCACTCTGCGTTTCTCTGAAGTGTTTCACCCTCCCGATGTTGGATCTTACTTTGTTGAGAACTCAGACGTTCCCATTAATATGTGTGAGACATTTGAATTTCCCGTGGGGACAGGAAGGTTAAACACTTGTGGAAGATCTACAACTAAGACACTGAGAAATAATTTGGTTCCAATCCCATTTGTCTGTGTAAGGAGATGCAAGCACCAGAAAAGAGAGGGAGAGAGAAATAGAGAGAAAGAGAGAGAAAGAGAGGGAGACAGCATGCCTCATCTGCTGCTAGTACAGTCTCTTACCATGGACCTTCTCAGCTCCTAGCCTAGTACATGTGTTCTCTTCCACCACCAAATTCCAAAACGTTGGCATTTTCATCAGAAGAAGATGTTCATGTTCTTGAAGTCACTTCGACTCAAATCGAGCATCTGACACATTCTCTCGTCTTGCCCAAGGCTGTGTTGAACCGCAACGCACCGCGGCAGTCATTCCTCCCACAGCCTCTCAATCACACATACAAACAAACGGTAATGTGCATCGTACAGCGCGCAATCCAGACACAAACTCCCCTGGTGTGTCTTTTCACATCGGTCTCCCCTGATCCCTTTTTTCAATGCTCCTATGAAAGGGGGAGAGTCATCAGTGTCGGCGTTCATTTGAGTAATTGGAGGAAGATTTGGGTGGCAGGGAACCAGGGGGCCTTTCAAATGTCACCTCTTTTATATTCAGCAGAGGGCAATGCTTTTAAATGGCACTGCGTTAATGATCCAGTATTAATTGCTCAATATCAAAAGGGGGAGCTCTAATTACCTCAGAATCTTTTTTTTCTTTTGCTGCTTTGAGTTGGCAGTTAGAAAACAAAGAAAAATCCTCATTTCTGTGACTCTGTACTGGACGTGACACTGCCATGGAGATACCAGTCCACTGTGGTAAACTCCAACATGGGTGACAATGGAGGGTTTTGCGACGCTTCTCGCGCAATTGCCAATCAGGGAACAAATTGAAATTCTCTCCTCTGTTGCGACCTGCAAATATCTGGGGAACGGAGATAGGACTTCAACAATGCCACTACGTGAAGGTCTGATTCGCTGTAAAAACGGATTAATTTCCCCACAAATTAGCAGTTCATTCTATTCTTATCTTTGCCCGCGACTCACTTCGAGTTGCCTTCTTCTCCGTCCGGAGCTTTGACTTTGTGTTGAGATGTCCCGAGCGATTGGAGAGCATGACGACAGGCTCCTCCCCCAGGCTTCCCATGATCCTTTGCTGTGGAGCTCAGAAACACGTCTCTCTCCTCCCTACTTCCGGTCCTCCGGGCCTCTGGGGATCATTCACCCTCTGAGCAGCTTAAAGACTCATAACAACATGACCTCTCTCACACAGCTAGCCAGAAAGGGGATTGGCTTTCTTCTTATTCCAACAGAAATTACCCGACTAAATTGTATATTGAGAAGTAATGCTTCCCTATGACTGACAGTAAGACTCCAATTTTTGCAGTTTTCTTTTTCATGTCAGACTAGTAACTCCAGCATTTGTCAGGTACAGTCAATTAGGCTCAGGTCTGAACAGTGCAGTGGATGGTAACATCCATAGAAGGTTCCAGCCCCTGACGTGTGGTGTCCATGCCTCCATAGGGTCCATCCAATCACGGGGTCTCTCTCTATCTCTCTCTCACTTGTCTGCAGTGTGCATCAGGTTGAGCCTTCAAGCAGGAGGATGCAGCAAATGGCCAGGGTGAGATAAATGTCTCTGTCTCATCACGTTAGCAACAGCCAGCTTCTAGGGGGAAATGTACGGCCATGTCTGCCATTCGGAGATTCTAAGAGAGGACACAGGGGGAGGAGGTGGAGGTATGGGGAGGGACAGGAGGCGGATTCGAATGCACCTCATCCTGAATTCATGAAATGTGAGGGGGAACCTTTTTCACTTCAGCAGCTTCACAAAAAGAAAATTATGAACATGTGACCATACAGACTGCTGGTATGAATCCCTTACTTAAATACTGGAAGACAATTTTTTTTAAATAAGTTCTTCTCAAACCACATTTTGCTAGATCGTTGTTAAACTAGATTGATGCTGACACATGTTTCTTAAGCAGACAGAAGGGACTCACCGCGTTCTTTGAAATACCCCGCTCAGGTTGAGGTTGAGGTGAACCCCCTTGATTGGGGGGGGGGGGGGGAGAGAGTAAGAGTCAAAAAGATTGACAGTGACATTTAACGGCACCCGACAGCTCCTTACCTCTTTCTTTTACCTTGATTAATAAGCCTGCAAAGCCAAACGTATTATTCGCTCAAATTCCCTTAATATTGAGATAATGTGTCACATCATTTTTATTTTAGCAGTCATTTTTCATAATCGGTGCGATAACCCTTCTTGGAACGGGTGGGTGGTTGCACGGTGGGGGCGGTAGGGGTGCGGGGGCCGGCGGGGTGGAGGGGGGGGGGGGGGGTAGAGGAGGGGTACTGGCGTGTGGGGACAGCTGTGGCAGTGTATAAATGACTATGCTAATGCTGACTGACATTTGCTTTTAACTGTGCGGAGGGACCATCAGCACTGGCCCTGTAAAAGGAGAGGGGATGCACTCAGGACCGCTTCTCCACTCACACAAACACTAACCGTACACAACAGCAACCAGTGCTACCTCCAGCAAGATCTCTCCCACCCAGCTGCTCTCAATCTAATATTTAATGATGGACACCCACCCGCCCACGCGCCAACTGAGCTGCCACAGACATACACAAACACGCACAGTACACCTTTTTTATGAAATGTTCTTTGTTTGTGTACTTGAACAAATATAATCATTCACCCATTGTTGACTACAAGCCAACCATGGCTGGTTGTAGGTGGTTGTGATGTAACTGTCTATTAAACACGCTATATATTGACCTTTGTGAGTTATTGCTAGTGTCTGCAAGGACACTATAAAGGGGAATGGACGATACTGAAACGAGCAAACAATGGTGAAAAGGTCTTTACCACACAATACTGAACATGGGAGTGTATTGTATTGAACAATACACTCCCATGTGTCAATCAAGGTTGCTTGGATGTTTGGCTACAATGATCAAATGAGCACGTTGTCACTTCTGCTGTGCAAAAGATAAAAAAAATAAAAAGGTTAAAGCGAACAAAGGCACCCTTTATGGAACACTAACCCGTGGAGGAACTTGATTCCTTTGACTAAGATAACTGAACTTCTCGCTGGGCATTGGAGCTGTCCAGTACGGGTGGTGCTGAAATCATGGCAACAGTTGAAAATGCAGCCCATGAAAATGGAGGAACACATGAAGATGTGCCATGGATTTGTACCGTGAAATCTTGACATAAACTCACAATATACATTCATTTTGTATATCACACGTATAATATGCAGTCTGTTTTAAACGAATACAAATCTGCGGTAGACTGTTTATTTCCAATCTGTTCTATGACCTCTAACTTCTTGTGATAGACAGTTGTGTAGCACACAACCACACAATAAATATGCTTCTGCTTGAAGGTCTGCAATCTACCTGTCATTATCAGCAGCATTTCTTTAACGTCATCTTGTCAGCTGAATTATATTTCCCAGCCACCTGCATGTACATTATGAAACCAGACTCATTCATTTCTTGAATGGAACTAGTCCTTGGGACATGTGCATTCCTAACCACCTGTCCTTACAGGTCTACTGTAAATGTGTTATAGTTTGCATCATGCAAAAGAGTCTTTATTACTGTTAGTAGTTCACATCTTCCCTCATTGATCCAACATTATAAGAGGAGCCATTTACCACATATACCTTAAGAACATCACAATCCTTGGTCCTTGAACAGTGGTAACTTTGAAAACGAGTGCACAGAGTTCGTGTTTTGACCAATGATTAAAAAGCCTCCGATGCCCTTTCTTTCAATTGGACTGCATCCTATTCAGCTGGCTGACAGATAGTCGTGCATATTCCATTAATTCAGATGTCGGGCTATTGGACTAGGGCCGGCAGAATGGATTCCCTCTCCATAGATGCAGGAGAGAAGATCCCACCTGTGCACCAATACATATATATCATTTCACACCATCACGCACACGTAGAAACAAGAGTATGGCTGCACACACCCATCCACACATATGAGACGCATGCCTACAGTCACACATACATATAAACATTAGCTCTCTCTATGCATAAAAAGCAATCAGTGACCTTTTCATTTGGTGCAAACATGGAATTTATCATGTCTTTGTTGTGTGGTACACTGTGTGCCACTTTGCCCCCTGGTGGCAGGGGCTGTGAGTGACACAAACACTGGCTTCCCATGCCCACTATGCAATTTTGCAAAGTCTTAGACCCGGTCTTTCAGTCCCTGTTTTCATGGCAAAGACTCCACAGGGAGGACAACGTCTGTATCTCGGGGTAGGTAGACCCTGAGATTTAGCGGAGCTCTGCTCTCGCTGTCATTGCACTTCTCAGTTTGTGGAAGGACTAACATCACACCAAAAAGGTGAAAACAGGTTGACTGTAAACTTCACGTGGGTTCTCTGAACTCTCCTCCCTTTGAGCACTTCCCTAAATACCCTTGATCATCAGCCAGGTTTGAAGATCTAGAGCCACAGACAGCAAACTACTCTTCAAAAGGACCTTTGTGACGTTCACAGGTCCATGATGTACAGGAACCCCTTTATAGCCGGGCAGCCTGGCAAGGCTAGACCACACAGCATTTCTCCTGGTTGAGAGGGTTAGCTGCACCCTATCAAGTGAGTACAGGAAGGTGTGTGTGTGTGTGGGGGGGGGGGGGATGGGTTCTGGAACAGAGAAAGGAAAGTCAGAGTAACACTAGCTTTACCTGCCTTCTCTCTGCAGTGGTAATGGATTTGCCTATTAGCAAGACAGAAGGACATTAAGGCAATTAACTATCTCTCTCTCACTCACTCTCTCTCACTCTCTCTCTCTCTTTCTCTCACTCTCTCTCTTTCTCTCACTCTCTCTCTCTCTCTCTCTCTCTCTCTCTCTCTCTCTCTCTTTCTCTCTCTTACTGTCCCTCTGATCAGCCCCTGGTCAAATGGATACAGTAGTTCACACCTGTTTTAGCAAGCTTGATAACTGCAGGGCTCTCATTTGATTCTATCAAATTATTATTGATTTTACATTATTTCTTATGGTTGCACATTTCCACATTGGATTTGTTCCATTCCACTGCAGGTAATGGACTCTTTTCAAATACAAAAGTCTAGAAATGGTGTCTGACAAGCTGTGGTCTCATTTACAAATGAGGAAAGGAGAACTTGAAATAGGGAAACATGCTGTACTGTCATGACTTGAAAGTGTTGCGTTTTTTGTGATCAAGCCCTACTGCCTGGTCTATTATTTGGATACTCTGTAGCCAATACTGCTCCCACATCAAGCAATGCAGCCCACTATTCACCCTACGTCAAACCAGCCCAGCTCCGTTTGATGCTCCTCTCCTTGGCGAAGCCTTTGCATAGATGGTACGCCATCATAGAGGTGCTTTATCGAAGAACGGGATCTGAAAAAAAAGCCATTTTGCACAAAAAAAGCAGACGGAAAAAAGTGCGGGGGGTGGAAGCAGGGGTGGAGGGGTGGAAGCGGGGGTGGGGGGGTGGAAGCGGGGGTGGGGGGGTGGAAGCGGGGTTGGGGTGCGGGTGGAGGTGGAGGGTTGGGACCTGGGAAAGACAAATGGGGATGAGGAATGGCCCGTCGTGCTCTTGGCTGAGCTAATGGATCATGTGCCTTCCCCCGGAGTGGTGGGTTTTTGTGACTCCCTCCCCCCTCCCCTCAACACTCTGCTCGGTAACTACCTGTGGTGGAGGCACGGCAATTGAGAGAGGGAGGCAGCGAGAGAAAGACACACAGAAAGAGAGAGAGAGAGAGAGAGAGAGAGAGAGAGAGAGAGCGAGGGGGTAGAAGAAAAGCAGAGAGGGGGAACTGGGTGGATGGGGTGGGGGGCAAAGTGAAGAAGAGAGCTGAGATGGACGAGCTAAAAGAGAGCGATGCTCTTCCTGTTTTTTTTCTCTTCGGCTGGGGGGGGGGGGGGGGGGGGAATCTGCTAGTCACCCTGTGCTGTGTTAATGTATTATCGGATTACAGTTGGGGGTGGGAGAGGGTGTTTTAGCGGAGGCCTACTGGCTGAGGACATGTCATGCTCTTAATTCTAACCTCACTGGCTTGACCTCATCAGTGCTTTCTAAAAGTGTCCTTGAAAACTCACAGTGTGTCTCACTCAATCCACCCCAAAGCAAGATGTTCTCTTTATCTCACTACGTTTTGAAAACTTGATGCATTTCATAACAACACCTTCTAATTTCTTTCCATGACTGTCAACGCTTGACCTTGCCCTGTCTGTCCTTGAGGCTCAAAATGTCTGCCATTCATTGTTTTTGTTCCACAGTTGTTTTGTCGAGCCAACAACAATTCATTGTGCCATGTAATAGGGAATTGTTGACTGTAAACCATAGCATAACATGCAATGTAATCCATTGGTGCTGTTTTACCCTTAGGTAGTCTAAACATTCTGTTTTCTCCTCTTGTCATAAAGGTAAAAAATGACCCGCCTTCACTAAACCCAAAATAAAGCAGCTTAATTGAATTTTAAACTCCAAATCTATTTTGCATTAAGTTAGACCTGTCGTTCATTACAAGCTTTGTGAAAATCCAGGTTTACCCTCTTGATAATACAGAAAGACTGCATTTAATTAGAGGATATCACACTGAAACAAGTACTCATGGTTTTAGCAAAGAGAATTGCTGATATGTATATGATTTCATTTAACTGCCAGGTTACAAATGACCCAAAGACAGTCTTCGTACCCTTGTGGTGTACAGCTTTCATGGATATCTGGACAGAGCAGATGTCAGATGGCTGAGCGGTTAAGGAATCAGCCTATTAATCAGAAGGTTGCCGGTTTGATTCCTGGCTGTTAAAAATTACGTTGTGTCCTTGGGCAAGTCACTTCACCCTACTTGCCTCAGGGGGAATGTCCCTGTACTTACTGTAAGTCGCTCTGGATAAGAGCGTCTGCTAAATGTAAATGTAATGTTACACTTTTTCTAATGAGACTCATGAAAGGTTATTGAATTACAGTACAAATATTACTTTCTGTCTGAGTTGGGAGGAGCAGATAAGAGGCATGAACACCTCTGTGATTAATTTATTTGTGTTTGGAAAGACCCCGCAAAAGCAAAATGGTTTAGCTTTGATTATCAAATGAGTTCTTTGTCACTTCTGTTAGGGTCGAAGATTCAATTAACCTTCGTGGAACACTAACCCATGTGTGCAATGTAATCTGTTGGTCCTATTTAATAGTTTATGACAAACTGACTTTGGAGACTCATTGAAAAGCACCACATCGGTCATCAATGGCAATAGACGGCTTACTGAAAAGAAGAGGACCAGAACATATGTCCTTTCTGTCTGAGGTGGGTAGAGCAGAAGAGAGGCAGGAGGGAATGAAAACAAATAAAAAGAGAGAACAGAGAAAAAAAAAATTGAGAAAAGAAGGGAGGGAGAAAGAGCGGGGGAACGGAGCAAGGGCCAGCGCCCGTGCTGACTCCCTCGCTTTCTCTCCCGCCTTTTCTCTCTAATGAAGGAGAGGTGAGCTCACTCCTTGGTATTCACGGAGAAAAGGCCATTAGGGACAGGCTGGCTCGCCGCGGGCTCAGGGCTAGCTCAATTAAACGGCTGTCTCGTTGGCTTATCCTGAAGGTTGCCTGAGTGAAATTAATAGGGCCCGGTTTCCTTTGTGCGCCTTGCTCGCCCACCCCTCTCCAGCCCCCTGTGGGAGAGGTCACGGGTGCCCCGGCTGTCCGGGGGAGCAGAGTGGAGGGCAGCGTGGACACAGTGGGAGAGGAGGCCTGAGACATGGAGACGCAAGCATGGACGCGAATACAAAGACGTCCTCCGTGCTCTTTATTAGCCCCTGCGTTGGACTTTGTCTGGAGTTAATGGTCGGAGAACAAAGCTGCGTGAGCTGCATGTCTTTGTGGGAACCGCTTTGGCTTCCAAACGCCAGCTCCAGCACTACTCAGGTGTGGAAGTTTAAGGGGCTCATCCAAAGCCTATATATTCAGCATATCTCCATAAATATCCATATTTAAAGTGGATATTTGTGAGGGGAACAATTGGAATCAGGTCAAGGTTCTGCAGTGCGGGTTTGACTGGGATGGCGGGCATGGGGATGAAGCCAGCCTTGTCTCTTCATGTCTCCCAGGGATATGAAGACACAAATGGACCCCTGGACCTGCCCCACCACAGCCTTTCCCCCTCGGACAGAGGAAGGACAGGTTTCTGGGAGTCAGGTGGCTGAGCGGTGAGGGAGTCGGGCTAGTAATCTGAAGGTTGCCAGTTCGATTCCCAGCCGTGCCAAATGACGTTGTGTCCTTGGGCAAGGCACTTCACCCTACTTGCCTCAGGGGGAATGTCCCTGTACTTACTGTAAGTCGCTCTGGATAAGAGCGTCTGCTAAATGACTAAAAATGTAAAATGTAAATGTTTCTCCTTGGGTTATGAATGTCCACTTTTGGGTGTGGAATCACATGGAATGACCAACCCGTGGGTCACCACGATGAGGGATGGAGAACATGGGGCGTGAAGATCACTGCTATGACCACCTCCAGATCGGAGAGATGAGCTGGACCATGACAGGGGATAATTTAGAAAGAGCTCCTCTATTCGGTACCCCTAGGAGAGGACTCATTTTTTGATGTCTGGAAACAAAGTGACATATACAATTGCTGGTGTGGCCTTGTTTCTGCAGAATAATTTTGTGTTCTTAGAACTGAGACTGAGTAAGGTATTTCAACAGCATCTTGGATTTGCGGTTGTAAAAAAGAGGATGTTCAACTAGATATTGATATTTTATGTGTATGTGTTTTTTAAAGCCGTTTGTATGACTGTTTTTTTCTTGTTTTCTCTTCAAAAATAAATTGAAGTTTGGATTGCCGTAGTTTGTTCCTGCCGTAAAGTTTGAAGCAGGAAAGGTAAAACAACAAGGGATGCTTGAAAATCGTTCTGCCTTTTTTATTCAATCAAATTTAATCTATCGCTCTTGTTCTATTCTGAGGAGGCAATGGGAATCAGTGGAACGGTCCATATCTGGATGATTTTTCCATCATAGTTTCAAGACAGCACGCCACATCTTGAGTTTATTTTCGAGCCCTGTTTGAGTGTGACAGGCTTTTTACTTTGATTGGATGGATTTGGTCTCCCACTCCATCAAATGAATAAATGAAACAAAAGTATGCCAATCTAGACGAAAAATAAGAAAAAGGTCGATGGCATGAATTATTTCATCTCTTGTGACTTGACATACAAAGTCTCATTCTTTAATTTGAAAAACACGCATGGTATAGCAACCTATCCCATCTAACGTCTCATTTAATGATACTTGGAGAACGCCTGAGGGTTGAAAATTATTCATTTGTTTTACATTTTTCTGTGTGTGTGTGTGTGTGTGTGTGTGTGTGTGTGTGTGTGTGTGTGTGTGTGTGTGTGTGTGTGTGTGTGTGTCGGTCGTTTCACCTCACGTGTCTTTTTAGCTTCATTATAGTCTTTCTATTTCTGTTTTGTTTGTTCACACTTGGTTTCAGGCCTTACTAAATTTTTCACAAGGCTTGGGGCAAGTTAATAACTGTGCACTCTCTCAGAAGGTGATGCCTGCCAACGCGCAATTCCCTCACAGAGATGGTTTCAGGTGCAGCTATTTTTTAATCAATTCAGAATCGGTTTCACTGCATCCCATACAATGCCATACATAATGGAGAATGCACACACGCACGCACGGTGGGGTATTTGAGATGATTTCAGAGCTCTCTGAAATGGATGCTGCTTTTGTACTTGTTATATTAAATCAGTGCTTTGCATCTACCATCTTTCGCTTGCGAGGATCATAAACTCGGACGAGACCGCCAGTCAAAGGCTGAGCATAATCTTTCTTTCGTGGGACACAAGTACTAGAGGAACACTTCAGACTGTCAGGGTGTTTTCTTTTCAGCTGATACAATGGAAGAGTTTCTTTCTTCCTCTTTCTTCTTTTTTACATCTAACCTAATTCTCATCCACATAACGTCGCCTTTTCTGGTCGGGGAGAGAAATATTGATTTGTGCATTTCTGCAATGGCTCCACATTAAACATTTTCATTAGCTGCTTGAGTAAGTGAACACTTGACTGGTTCTGCCATCGTTTCAATTTCATTGCCACCCTTTCTTGCTCCTCTCCCCCCCCCCCCCCCCCCCCTCCTTTTTCTGCCTCTCGTTCTCCGTTCCTCCGCGTCTATAATTGTTAGTAAGTGTGCTCGTTATGTGGGGTTCACCGGAGCCATCTATTCTGTCCGTGTTTACACACTTCAAGCTAAAGCAAAGAGCCCTTGACCTAGTGTGGGTTCAGCATGATGGACCGGAGAGAGCCTCCGCTATCCCATCATTCCCATTCGGAGAGTGTGCCCCTAACGCGTGCGAGCACACCTCTTTTTTGCCTGTTTACTGTTGGAGTTCAAAGCCCAACAGGCCGTGAAATTACATTTCCACTCTCGGAGACCAGGTCATCTCCCCAGTACTTCACATCAAGACAGGAAGCCAAACAAATAGACAGATTGTGATTTTAATTACCTAGTGTGATTCCGTCCTCTACCTGCTCGTTTGTCTACGTGCCCGTAGAGTGAAAAAAAGTCAGAGTCAGGCAAAACGAAAGTGTCGAGAAACTATAGGTTTCGAAAGGAAAAGCAGGAGCAAGGCAGAGTCCGACCGTTTAAACCCCAGCAACCCTTTGACTCTGTCGTCTGGGCCCTTCAGAGTGATTTGTTTTGAGCTACCAGGTGAATAAGAACATGGTAGTAGCCATTGAACCGATTTATTTAGGGATATCGATTTTGAAATCAGGGGTCCATGCAGCCGATCGCTTCACAGTAAATAACTCAACTGTGTGAGCAAAATGTATATGCTTCATGTAGCCTACAGATAAGAACTGAAAGCACTTATTTGGTGGATGTTTGTGAAAAGTCATGCTTTGCTCAATGTGTTGGTAGCTGTCAAAAGCAGTCATAGCTCGGATCCCAGTTATTCACGCTTGTTTATTTCTTTATTTGTTCTTGCTGTAGCTACACAAGTTTTGTCAATAAAGCATCAAAGTGAATCTATTTTTACACGAGATACAATTGGTAAATAGGCACCAAACTACAAATCATTGAACAAATTATGATGCAAAAATATGTCCATTGGAAACCTTTCATGCTGAATTAACATGTTTAGTTTAAATTAAAACATATGTTGCATGTATCCAATGCCATGTCAAAAATCCAACTACATACAGCAAATTAATATCATCACTGTTTCTAATATTGGAGTCATCAGACTCATTCGGTGTTATCAGATTACACTGTAAATCCCAAATTGTGGATACTTCCTAAATGAAGTGCTCAGCCAATCCCCAATTCTGCTTAATCTCTTCATCTTGATTAATATACAACTGCCAGATTTTATGGATAGTAACACTGACTCATACAAAATCATAATTCCCCAAAATACTGCTAATGTGTTCTTGTCGTGGTTAGATAACCGAGTCCTGTTTTCGTTCCAAGGTGTGTGGTGCAAACTGCACACACATTGTGCCTTTTAAGACAGTGTTTTACTTAGCTACAAATTGTGTTCCAGTCAAGCACAATGCAGTGCAGTTGGGGTTTGCTGTGCCTGCTAGCATGAAAACACATCTACAGTATGCAAATATGTGTTATTTGGTTATCGCAGTCATAGTGATGCATGCTTAAAGGCAAGGCCAGACACTGTCTCCATAACTTAGCATATCAATGGACTGATTCTCTACACAGGATGTTAGCATACTGTAATATAGTTGTCCAACAGTACACACAAAACACTGGCCCTCCTATGGATCAGGAATAGGTATACATATTTTGTTCTTTACTTGACGTAAATAGCTGAATTAAGTGGAAAATCTTGCTGCTCATCTTTTCCCCTCTCTCTCTGCTCCACTCAGTGATCAAATATTCATTGATCAGTTTCTACAATGTGCCGACAGCTCGGTTTCCCTGGTTCACCGGCAAGGTGGACGTTACGATTCAAGAACATTGTCTTTCTATTTCCAACAACATCATTCAGTCTTCCACGGCGCTAATGAAATACATACAATGACATACTTGTAATATTCAACAGCTGTATTTCTATTCCCTGGGTAACCCCCTCTCTATCTCCTTCATATTCAGGTCTGAGGCAAACAACGGCGTTCACCTCCAACAGATTACCAGAGGTCGTTCGGAACAGTGTCGAAAAAAGAACCGACGGAGAATAGAAATAAGGTGAAAGCCTCTCAAATATTCAAACCGAGTTCATTCCTGGCGTGATTTTCGGCTCTCATAAAGGAAGGCAACACAATGCATGGCTGATAAGATTTATCGGGTTTATTTTCCATCGCTTCAGAGTTCCTTTTACCCCTCTGAGGCCCTCCAACCTCTGTTTTGACCTTCTCCTCACTGCCATAACAAGTCAGCACTGCAGCTGTCTCCACGGTTCCACAGGTGTGTGCGTGTGAGGGAGGTGGTCCCCTGTGGAGCCCTACAGACTCTAAGAGCAGGGACAGGTTGAAAAACAAGCAGGATGGAAGCAGGTGGGTGCATGTGTCGGGGGTGTCGAAGAAAATGTAATCGTTTTTAGAAATACAAGTGTGGATGTTCACCGAAAGGGAAGGAAATACACCGGGAAACAGTGGTGGGCTCCTTCAAGAGCTGCAAAAGCACATGAATAAATGAACAAATAAACACATGGATGAAAAGGAATGAAAATAATGTGAAATCTCCTCTGGTGTTCTTTTCCTTCATGCACAGATCCCTGGTGGAGGTGCTAAGCAGTCAATGGAACTGGAATTCAGCAGATGCTGTGTTTAATGTGTTTCTGTTTACCGGGCTGCTGGAAATAGCCATGTCATCAGTCTGAAATGACCCTGTCACATTCACTGGCACTGTGTCCTCTTAAAGCAACAGTTCTCACTCTGAAACATGTCTAAAAGCCATTAAGACAGTTTAACTTCGGTGCAGTTTGTAAAGTACTTCAGCCTAACTTAAAGTATTTGCCAAGAGACCTATTAAATAAAAACACACAATAAACACCTTTGGTATTTTCAACTGTGTTTCCCCCTGCACGGGAAGGTATTTCCAGCTGGCATATCAAACCAAGCAATCCAAGACCATTTTCCACAATTATACTAAGTTGCCTAATTTGTGTTCAAACTAGTGAAACAGTCTTGGAGCGCTCTGCAATCAGAACTGTAACTTTTAGAACTGGGGAGTAATTCTATTTTAGTGAGTCAGAGGGATACTTCTCTGGTACAGTAGATGAGACTGCTACTGTTGTGTGTTGGCTGCGTTTGAGTTTGTCTTCTCGCTGCACCCAGGGACCGCCCTCCACCCCACGCCAGCCTTACATCCTACAAGCTTAGCCTGTGTACAGGTTGCCTTCTTCTCTGGCCTGAAGGCCATCTTGACTATCCACCATCATTAACCAGTGGCTAACGAGATAGCGGCAGGTAAATAAACGTTTAATGGGGTCTCATCGCTGGAATACTCTTGCTCTGTTTGGCACCTCTGAGAAAGTCGTTTTCGTATTTATTAGCCAGCTAGCGACAACAACCCACTCTGATCCATGTCTCTCTGTCCTCTTTACCGTCACCTCTGATTAGCCCTGCTTTCTCTCTCGCGCGCTCAAAATAATGGCTCTTGTTAGATTTTAATTGAGATCTCTCAAAGCCTATGAGGTGGCCCGGAGTACGGAGTGAAAAGAAAAAAACAGGCTTTTAATTAGAGCTCCTCTTTTTGCTCATCTCTCCGCTTCCACATTCAACCAAAGGCACGGCCGTTGACCGTTTAGGCACACACACACACCGAAACTGCCACTTCCGCACTTACAATCATGCTTACAATTAGGCTACTAAACTTGGATGATCACAATGAAAATTGTATTTTCAAATTGCCTTTAGTCTTCCTACACACTCACCAAAAGAATGATACCAGTTTAACTGGTGAGGCAATATAATCAAAGGACGGAATTTCTGTGTGTCTGTTTAACTGTAAAGGCAGGAATATCTGTGTCTGTCTGTCTGTCTGTGTGTCCATCTGTGGCTGGGTTATGGAGAAATGGACATTGTATAACATTAACATTTGGCAGGTGTATTACTTAGAACCCAAGGATGTGCAGTGTTGAATGTGATGTTGTTTGGATGAGCTTATATTGAAAGAAATATAAACGCGTTGGCATCATGTCGAGCTTCACCAAGCGATGGCGCCATGGATCCCTCCACTATGGGATCACTGAAACAGCAGGATATTGTCCGAGACCCCCCCCCCCCCCCGTTTCCCAGATCACTTCACAAAAGGGTTTCATTCAAACAGGCACTGCACTACTTTCCCCTAATGACCGCTCTTTCTTTATCTCCGCAAAATGAATCCTCATTAGACCCCTGCGGAGGACATCGATGACCAAACAGTGGAGACGTCGGGGTCCCAGTCTTCAGAACATGCGCTTGGTCAGCCAATCCAAACACCCGTTCTTTTATTTGCACCGTTTATTCTCAACTTTACATTGAACCGAAGATTTGAAATTACTTTTTCGAATGATAAATGAAGGAGGTTAACCGAAGGTTAAATTGGGAAAGTAATTCCGTTTTTGGCCATGACCACAGTCTTGAAAATTCAGTGAAATTAAAGGGAAACTCCCGATGCTGCAATTATTTGATTCAATTAAAGTGGTTCTGACTGTGGGATTGAAGTGTGGGAGAACAGGCAGAGGCAGACTGGTGGGGAGGTGGGTCGCTCTGATCCTGATCTGAATACTGAGAGCTCTGAGCACCAATTATCACCGCAGCTTCAGAAAACTCCATTGGAATGGACCTCCTCCCTAATTTCTATCCTGACTAGATTTGAATGGACCATTTGACACATCAGGGAGCCAATTCAACGTGGTGTGATATTTTCCTCCTATTTCCACATTTATACATATCTGATATTTGTTTCCGGTTGATGTCACAGTCCCATCACTCATAGAGGTCCGTGTCACGACTCGTATTTTTTCTCATGGTCAAGCCGTGTATTCTGACAGACAAGACACCCTCATCCTGTCATACATAAACATGGAGACACCACATAAATATACACCTATGCTGCGTGCTGTAGGCCTACGTCTGCATGAACACACATTGTACTCGACCGCTGGGACCATTAAGCCGGCATCTCCGAGATAGATCTGTCAAGCTTCAAGCCGTGTCATTGCTGTCGTCTTAATTCTAGACTCTGCTTATCTCACGCGGACCCCCGCCGCCCCTCCCCCCGCCCCCCGCCCCCCCCCCCCCCCCCCTGTCTCCGTGGTCGTCCTCTGGAAGGGGCGGAGCGACGGGAACGGCGGCCACACGCTGCAGCGCGGCGTGCGCTGTCGCTCCACTCCGAGCAGGCTTCAGTCAATCACCGCCTCCCTCACCTCTGTCGAACCCCCCGCCAAAATAGAGGGGAAGGGGGCGGGAAAAAGAGCTTTATCTCACTTCTGCAAATGCTCTCCCTGTGCTTTGCGAGGCCCATGCAAGGCCTTCCCCCCTGTGAAAGACATCCTTTTTTCTTATGCCAAAACCCCCACGGAGCCTCTTATTGAAATAGACATCTTATCACAAGAAGTATCACCAAGGACCTGCTGCACAAATAGAGTTGTAATAAGTCTTGGTCAGGAGAAGCAGGGCTTTTTTTCCCCTCTATCAGCCCTCCAATTACCAGTCTACCATTCTGCTCTCATTCAGAAGTTTGGAACATGAATCGGGAACACAGCGAAGGTCAGCCCCCAGGCCCTCTGCAGGATTCCGCACACAAACTGTGCAGACATCCCTAACGAGAAGTGGAGAACCACGGAGAATGAAAAGCTATGCAAGATGCCCAGTAACCCTATTTCATCGTACGTAGCACAGATAATGTGAAACTGGGCCGTCAAAACAAGAAGAAATCGAATCAAGTCCTCAGAGCGCTCTGTTTTTCAGCTGCGTCATCCCATCCTAACAAAACGCCATAATAAGATCTAAGCATCCCGGCATTGAGCCCTCGACGCGCTGATCGATATCTCTATGCATTCGCGACTCTGCTACTTTGAGATGGCTGCATTAAGATTTCTGCCCTTCCTTTATCGGCCTGCTACTCTTTCAACAACATTCTCCTGGTTTCTCACGGTCCCCTGATAGAGGATATCCTCTTATCTCCACCACTATCTTCAAAAGGCCATACGCCATGGCTCTCTGTAGGGACTGGAGAAGATTGCCTGGCTGTAAGCACTTTCTCGGAAACTCCGGAGGGAATGCACTCACTGATCTATGCTACCTGGACTACAATAAAGTTGTGGACGAAAAGAGCTCCTCTTTCAGATCTCCAAACCCCTTTGCAGAGCTAGACCTGCTTACCCCTCTGCCAGTTCATGGCCATGGTGTCACACATAGCATTTTTCTGTGCTTTCCCCTGTGGACACTGACATGACTGACAGCTTCTGTAAACACTACACTTTGTTTCATACTAACAGTGCTGAGGGAGTGTAAATAGTTTGAAACTGCATTTTGTTTTCACGAATGTGTGTGTTTGCTTGCGTGTCTTTCTGTGTGTGTGGGGTGGGGGTGCTGTGCGTCTGCGTGCTTGAGTGCGTGTGTGTGCCAGAAGGACTGGAAGGTGGCATTGGCAAGGTTCCTTCCCAGGCATCCCAGTGGGATAAATAATACATTTATGTCGTGCCGTCGCCACGAAAAAAACTTCTAATACACCCATCCAATCACAGACATTCTCCACAACAATTAAAATTCAATTACTTGCAGATGTGGAGAAATGACTTTGCCTCTCCAACATACATCGTGCAAATCTATTTCCCTTTTGTCGCGCCTAATGAAATTAGGAGAGCACATTAATGGGAGTGAAGATTGGAAATGGACCGGAGAGGGAGAGAACTGAGGCACAAAATTTTTTTTTGACGTTCAATGATACACCACTTGAACATTCGGACGTGGACCAGACAACTTCTTCAGAGCAGTCTGTGCACTCCGTTTCTTGACACATGAAAGCAAGTCGAGTTAGTCAGCGGCCTTCACTAAATAAACGCTGATAAATAGCTTGCCTTCGCACATGAATGGGGACGGCAGGGAAAAAAAGAGTAAAATAGGGGCAGCGCGTTCGACATCACTCACACACGCTGTTGCACACCAGAGATATGCAAGTGATTAGCGAGAGAATGATTCAGTTGATAATGTTGTTTCTCCCTGGGCCCTGTGTGGGAGGTTTCTATCCATCAGGAGAGAAGGATGGTATATGGTTCTTTATATCCAGCGCTGCATAGGGAATGACGCAGCACACGTTACAGACCTCGATTCCACAACGCAGCCAGAGGCCCTTTGCAGCAGCGTTGCCAGAAGCGGACTCTAATTGCTGGAGGAATATGTAGCCCAAAGATTAATTACGATGAATGCACAGTCTTATTTTTTTCACGTATTCATATGAGATACAGAAGTGTGCGGATATCAGTCAAGGCGGCGGTTTCTCTGAGGGCGTTCCAAACAATTAAGTCCACTCTCTTATGCTTAAGCGAGTGAAAGCACAAGAGCTCTGTGGAGAGCGAGAAAAGTAGGATATAATTGCAGAGAGAACGTACGTGAGCGCCCTGAGTATGAGTGCTCCGCAAACAACCGATAGAGCAAAGCAATGACGAAACCTGTAATGTTGTCTAAATACATATTGACCCGGTGAAGTGGGACCCAGTCCCGGGGTGTCAGGGTGTAAAGTCCCTATGTAGGAAGATTACAGCGCGGCAAGGGCCTCCATATCTCTGCTTAAGCCTGCAGGGGGCTCCGTGGTTATCTGGCCTTTTCTCATTAACCGCTGGATGAAAGTGGAAGCCATGTTCAGGCCCTGTGTGTCCCTCAAAGGAAAAACCTGGACGAAGACATTATTAAAGGACTGGTGTCCGAAGGGAATGGTCCCACACCAATCTCTTACAGCCCTGAAAGAGTATTTTTCCAAAAGTACTGCCATAACCCCTTTTTGACTTCTGTTCCTTATGTCTCTTTTTGGTTCCCACCCCTTTGTTTCACCACCCCCACCTCTGACAGAAGCTGCTGTGTCATGCACCTGAAGGGGTCCATTCCACAATCTCTAAACCGTGGGATGCCTCCCACTGGCTTCCCATCACGGCCCGTATCAGATTCAAGACCCTGGTACTGACCTTCCGAGCGGTGAACGGGACTGCACCCGACTACATCAAGTCTCTCCTCCAGCCTTACACCCCCACCCGCCACCTACGGTCTTCTTCTAACAACCGTCTGGTGGTCCCACCGCTCAAGACCGCCCGGTCCCAACACAAGCTCTTCTCCTGTCTGGCCCCTGTGGAAGAAATTGGGATTTCCTGTGTGCTTACATTAATCACTAATCAATATAACTAGTCATTGGATACTAGTTAGTATGTTCTCATGTAAGCTTGCTATTAATAAGAGTAGATTGTGTCTATGTGTCAGGGTTAATAGATGTTCGTGATCAGGAGAAAGTACTGGGTAAACGTCCTTTGTCATGACTACAAGGAGAGCTCCAACTATGAACTCTCTAGTGTGAGAGTTGTCATGTGTTGGGAGCAGTGAATCTTTTTCTCTGAGACTGTTGTAACGTCATTCCTGCCTGACTGTCACAATCTATGTTTACATTCTTGTGCCCTATAAAAGATGGTCCTCCAGCTTTTGGAGCGGAGAGAGACCTGGTTGAGACCTAAGCTTGGTGTTGTGTTGTCATTTATGGTCAGAAGACTGGTTTTCTCTCCCAATCTGCAGATTGATAAATACGTATTAAAATCCAGAACTCAACTGAACTTAGTCACTCCGTTTATGAAGAGACGGACAAACACTTTCTTCATCACCCCCCAATGGTGGAATCACCTCCCCACCTCCATCAGAGACACTGACTGTCTCCCCACCTTCAAGAAAAGGCTCAAGACGCACTTGTTCCGGGAGTACAACGGTACTTAGGAATGATTTGGTGGGCCTGATGTTTCTTTCCTCCAGGATCACAATGAATCTTATTGAGAGACTTGTTGCTCTTGTTGGTTAGTTGTAACTGATTAAAAATGATTGTACTCGCTGTGAAATGTCTTATTGTTGCTTGCTTTCTACAGGTACACTCTTGCACTTTTGAGGTTCATGTTGTTTAACTGTAACTTGTTTAAGTACATGCTCTTATGGTTCTTGCCTTTGGCACTTATTTGTTTTTTCACAATGTATGCTTCATGTTTTGGCTACCCGCAATGTTTGGGGCTATGTTGTTGTTATGATCAGTGACCTATGCACTTTTGTAAAGCTCTCTCTTGGAAGTTGCTTTGGATAAAAGTGTCTGCTAAATGAATAAATGTAAATGTAGAATAAAACTAGGAGTGCCAGGATTGGCCTCCGTTGTGTTCGAGGTTCATTACACGTTTAGTCTTGTCCCGAGACGACGGCGCAGTCCATGAGCCGACCACAAGGGGGACCCAGTCAGACTGCGGAAGACAAAAGGCTAAGTCAGATAGGAAGCCGTCGTTTTCGAAGCCTTCCTTTGTGAGGAGGAACGTTCTTCTGGGATCCGTCAGTCAGCCAACTGATAAAGAGACCCGTGTCTATCAAAGACATGGTCACGAGAAGGCCTGAGCTGTCCAGACTCCAGTAGTAGCGCTGGGACTTGCCAATCTACCCAACTTCTTTCATCACCACTACCAAAGTTTTTCCTTCAAGTCACCATCCACACAGCCTATTTAGTTTGATCCAGTCAGGAAACGATTTGGAACCTCTCCAAAACTACCTCAGCGTGTCAGAAACTCCCAACTCTGCATGACTTGACAATTTTGACGCAGGCATTCCTCCAGCGTCCCAGTCAGCCCGGAGCAGAAGCCTCTCTCTGACAAAAGGACCGAGCAGGAATTGTCTGTGTTAAAAGGAACGCGTGACTCTTAATCCCCGTCTGTTCCTCGGCTGGGTAATGATCACAGAGACACTGCTAATCTGGACTATAAGGTTGGTTCCATGCCACTTGTGCCTCTTCCAAGCCTGGGCTCAGATGTCGCGGATGCCCACTCTGCCCGCGCATATTCCTCCACCTGGCCAGGGCGGGCAGAGGATAAGGCAGAGAGAGAGAGAGAGAGAGAGAGAGAAAGAGAGAGAGACAGAGAGAGAGAGAGAGAGAGAGAGAGAGAGACAGAGAGAGAGAGAGAGAGAGAGAGAGAGGGAGGATGCCAGCAGAGCCATGCCTGGCACATCAAACCCCCGGGACCCACACAGACGGATGTCTGGCATCACAAAAGCACGGCGGGTGAATTCTAACAACTCTATCCATTCCACCAACTCCTGTTCAAAACCGGAGAACGAGAGGAAAGGAAAGCATGTTTTTCGTCTTGGCTGTTTGACAGATTGGGGGAAAAGAGTGATGGTTTCAAAAGCTGAACCAATTAAATGTGGAAAGGACTGGGTTAAGAATTCACCCAAGCACGCCAGTTCAGATTTCTGGGTTTTATTTTATTTTTTATTGGTATGCTTTTTGGAAAACTTTAACTTGGATAGTTATTGGATAGGATTTCTTTTTCTTTTTTTTGCAGTCCATTTCTGGAACATTCTTCTGGTGCTACTGGCTTCCTGCTGGAGAGACCAGTTTCATAATGGCCAGGAAGGAAAAACGATAGAAATGAAGATAGCCTCAGTCCCAACACAGGGGAGGCAATGTGGAGGGAGGAAACCCCATCTGAGAAGAGGAGAGAAACGAGGAAGAAAATTGAATTAGATACTTCAATTAGATCCCCATTTCTATACTTACTCCTTCCTCTCTGGGGGTAAAACCGAGTGATGGACAGATCAAAGTGGCCCTGTTTACCTGGCTCAAGTTGTGTTTTTTCTCTCTATTACAATACCCACATCTGAGAAAGATAACATCTAATGAAGCCGCAAATTATTGCCAAGAATTAATGGCCTTTGTAAGGGAAGTTGGTAACATGAAGCTAATGCACCTTGAATTCAATTAGATCTGTATCATGGTTTTAATCTGAGATACCAGTTGAATGTGTAGTTTTCATAGCTTTAAAAACACACATTTGAAAAGTCTATAGAATATATCCATTAACTTTTGCCCAACTGAATCACATCAATGTGATGGTAATGTGGAGCTTTGTAATGGTTTTCACTCTTTCAAAAGAACTGGTAGCCTAACATCTTTTGGAAAAAAAAGAGAGAAATGGCATGTCAAGAATATAATTACTAGAGAACAATTGTCCTCAATAAGATTCTTCATACGAGAACGTATCACACAAGAATGTAAACTCGTTTTCAGTTTCTTTTATGGTTCAAATGAGAGTTAGAGATATATAATTGCCATGGCAGGCAATCAACTGGAGTCATACTAGTCATGGTGTTGTTGTCTCAAGATACAACTGGATTTCAAGTGGGATTCTTGCTATGCCTGCTAGGTATAGGCTAGCTTTATAAACACCTCTGGAATTTGTGCTAAATGCCAAAAGAAATGAAACCGTCTCTACAAATGGATCCCATTTAACTAAAAGACAGCAGATTCAGATGAAGTATTCTCAGTTGGGCAATCCTCTATAATATCTTTATCTAATAACTGCTGTCTAGATTTGAGAACCCTTCCAAGTTTTCTAACAGGGTTTGAATGACTATCTCCTGAATTACCGAAGAGAGCCGTTGCAGTAATAGCTTTTTAATCACCTTGAAAATCACTATTTTCATCACCAAACTTCTTTTCTATGGCAGTAAAAAAGTGTCTCATTTTTACTTAATGATCTTGCCATTGCATAATTGTTTCCCCCCCCCCCCCTCCTCACAGCTTCTTCGCCAATTTCTAATTTATATACCTTTTGTGTTCTTTCGTCAATGACTGAGCCAGGAGGATGCTTCTAGAAACAAAAAGGAAAGGAGAGAGTGGAGGCAGACGGCAGGATCTCTCCAGAGTGGGTAGGCAGGACGGTAATCTAAATTGAGTTAAATCTATAAAAAGATGGTATTAGACCCAAGGATCAGCCGACTCCATGGTGTAGCCTGGCTGCAGAGAGAAACTAATAGGGGAATTAATCCTGCTGCTGTGCCTCACTTCACTCTGTCTCTTTCTGCCTTTCTAATCTATCATTTCCTATCCTTGCAAACACACACTGTGCTCCTCAACACGCATCATTCCGGGGGGATTGAAGAGCAAAACACAAAAGCATGGAAATGCCACCATTTTAGGTGTCAGCTCTGGTCATTGTGAAAGTCTGCAAGCACAGCTCGTCGTGGCTAGGCAACGAGAGGAGGGGCTATGCGGGGCTTTTTGTTCAAGGAAACCACATTTGTCCTGAGTAGTTGCCAATACTTGGTCTCATGATCATTACAGTGATTAGTGTAATGGTTTGGGGCCGATCCAAGTTGTCTAACCCATATAGGGTTCTATATTCAAGGCACATACTTTCAAACTATTCCACTGCTCCTCTTTGTGACATTCACTCAAACTGATGTCACGGAACTCGTAGAACAAGGCTTTTTCAAAAGTAGTGTGAATTGGACTAGACAGAAGATTTTTTTGGTATGCAGAAGACACATTCAGATAACCCTGGACCTCACACACAGAACCGTGTACAAACCATCAACACTTCTGGTGACTCATGATATTGAAACTGCTTAATTTTGTCTGAATCGTGCAGTTTGACCATTCAAATATAATCATGGCACTGTTGGGAAGATAAGCTTTGAAGTAACGAGAGGTTACAATTTATCTTCACGTGAAGTACTATGTAAATAATATATTGATAGCAGAAATAGCAATTGCATTATTCAGTAGCACCATTCCAAGTACATGTTATGACAAGCAAGGGCATACAAATTAATGATACCAATGGACCATATTGGGGAAGGCATGCACACCAAGAGACTGTTAATATTGATCTAGTTTTGGTATCACAACCTCAATGCTGGCCTTCTGCCACATCAACCTGGAAAACAAAATATGCCAATGTCCTACTTTTGAAAAGTATTGATTTGGAGTACTTTCAAGGGCTCAACATCAGGCAAGCTCTCTGCCAAGCTTTGTCCATCGGTTACAAAGTCGGAAATATGATTTCAGACTGAAATATGATCGCTTCATTGTCAGTCAGCATGGCTGGTTTTGTTGTATGGTGCTGTGATGTGCATGCAAAGGGGTGTGTTGTTAGAAAGAATGTGTCACACCACATCAATTAAGGCCCCTGTCGCTGTCAAGTGCGTGGGCGCTCAAGAGTGCTCATGTCCTGGTTGGCAGTGAGTTCTGTTGCCATGGGGAGGAAAGGATTCTGGGAGATGGATGCGAGATGGGGTTCAGGGCTGGGGTAGCAGGAAAATGCCTTGCACCTATTCAGGCTGTCACATCGGCAGACATGAACTTTACCTGTCGAAGTAGGTGTTAAAATGTCTTGACATTTTCCTGCTTGAAGTTAAAAGTGGGTTTTAATCCTGTCATTGACAAGTGCTAATTTAAAGTGTCACAAAGGATTGAAGGGTACAAGTATCTAAATATGGGCCTGTGAGGACCAAATCGAATGCTAATTTTTATTGTACCTACTTTCACATTTTCATGTCATGAAGTACTTGACATTGCCTACAGATCCACATTGATATCCCCACAAAAACTGTTCCCAAATACAGGACCCCTGCAGACACCTGTGTAAATATTAAACTGTGTTGAGCAAATATCTTTTAAATGTGTTTTTAAAGATGATGAAAATCTTATGTAAAAGCATCTGTAAAGTATTCCTCGAAGCCATGTCAGTAGGTTGAGAGTTACTGTGGGAATCTCAATAAGTTGCCAGATCATCAGATTACATTTCCATCCAGAGTACATCACAATAAGAAAGAGGTGTTCGTCCCATTATGCAGACAAGCCAGCCCCATGGCTGGCAGTAAATGGACAAGCTTAAGTAAGAAGTGATCTTGTTCCAAGTTGTCAGCCTTAGACCCTGGAATTCATCTTAATCTTCCGTTGAGGAAGAGTTCATCAGCTAATTATCACTGACAAAGAACGACCCCAAGGTGCATGGTGTTCCAGAAAGTAATGATCCAATAGTAATGAGAAAAGCAAAATATCTAGACATTCCTACATAGATATGGAGTGGAGCTCACTGATTCATTTAATAGACCTTCAAACGCTATATGCTGGATTCCAAAAAAGTCT
>NC_090059.1:8210700-8230700 GCF_038355195.1 Osmerus mordax | reverse complement strand
TGACCAAATGTATTAAAAACGACATACCCAAATCGTTCTTCTGAAGAAATGTGGTTTACCATGCCATACCTTGATGAACAGCGTCACCCATTGTTCATGGTAGGAATGAAACTGCTGTGGCTAACCATACATGATGAACTAGTGCCCTCTGCTGCTAGTTGAGCGCGTCAGCATGGTGAGTGAAGGTACGCAAACAATTAAGTCATTCTTCTTCCTCTGGAGCTCCAGCCAATCCAGATTTTGACTGCAAGACAGTATGCCATTGAGTGTTTTCTTCCCAACAGTTACAAGAGATGTGTCATGCTGATGTAACAGATTGTTTTAGTTCCATGACGAGCAACACATAAGCTTTCGTCTGCAATTAACTGTGCTCTGACAAGGATTCAAACTATAGAACAACAGAAAGGAAAGGATGGTGATTCGTCCATACCTGAGCTGGTTTTATGATCGCTGTTCTGCTAATTAGCAGGACTTGAGACTGCTGCGCGTCAAAGTGAAAGCCGCTTCACGGCGTGGTCCTGGAAATTTTAAATATAGTTATTTTTGACAAACAAGCGAGAAAAGCTCTGGGGGGCTGAACTGTATACGTGGTCAAACAAACAGATAGTAGCTAGGATGTTCATTAAATTAGACCAGCCAGTGATTCCATCTTTATTAGTTAATGCAGGGCCGAAGAGCAGGTCCCCATGGAGACAAACGGAGGTGTCACTCAAACTCCAGTCGTTAAAAAGAATCAATCCACACAGAGCTAGAGATGTAAATTATTGACAAAAGGTGGTCATCACATTTGAACTGAATACTAACACACGGTTGACATAGTAGCATTTATTAATACACTTAGATTCCTGCAGTAAGGGACTCTCTGGGGAACTTTACATTATTTATGAGGATAGATTGTGAATTTGCTAAATAATCTTTGCAAAATATAAAGTAGGACTAGATATTATTTTGCGCTTACGCACAGCATATATCAACATGTCCAACAAAATGCTTGAGTAATGCAGTCGCAAAACAATCACCATGGATTGTTAGTAAACAAACAAAAATACACATAACAAAATAAAATAAAAGGTATATTAGACTGTGCATATGCCACAATTCAAATATTTTAATCTTACTGTTGGGAAATGTTGAATGTTATTGGAGTCGAGGTTATATCAGTGAGCTGGTTTCCTTTTCTAGATGTGTAAAACATTCTCTTTGACTGCACTACTAATACTATTTTAACCTTTGAATCATGTCATGACCACAGTTTTATTACGGAGTTCGACAAAGATAATTGCTATCACAAGTACACAAAGGTGCCATATAACTACTCAAGCATGATATCCAGCTCAATTCAGGTACTGGTGTTCAATATGATAAAACTTGTGTTATGATTCTGCATTAGCCCACAACAAATGCTTTTCACTAAAGATACTGAAAAATAGGCTACAGGTACAATTTGATCCAGACACTCTGAATTGAGTACTATAATTGGAATTCAAAGAACACAACAAATGGAAAATGTTTGGCTAATTGTAATTTCTCTGGCTGACTTAATTTCAGAGAGCATGACCTAACTCAGGTTGAGGAGTCAGGTGGCTGAGCAGTTAGGGAATCGGGCTAGTAACCTGAAGGTTGCCAGTTCGATTCCCGGCCGTGAAAAATGACGTTGTGTCCTTGGGCAAGGCACTTCACCCTACTTGCCTCGGGGCAATGTCCCTGTACTTACTGTAAGTCGCTCTGGATAAGAGCGTCTGCTAAATGACTAAATGTAAATGATGCTGTCAGGCTTCTGATTCTTACACATTTAACACTTTTTAGTGTAGTGTAATGTGCCCTGTCCAGTAGATTATCTTTGATCTGATATTACTTGATTTAATGCATTTTTTATTAAAGCATCGTCAATTGCCCACATAAATAATTTTCTGTGGTTAAAACCAATTGTCAAAAATCTGTCGGAAATTAATTTTGTCCTCTACGAGACGCCGTGCTTTGAATATAAGGTTCGCCTTAGCGGAAGTTCCGCCCCTTTCATCCCCTCTCTTGCAGACTGTGTGAGTTGCACATTTCCTTTATAAACAACATGACAATTTCTAATCATAATCCATCCACTTTAAAGTTATTCGTGACACTGCCCGAATCGTACAAACATGATCTAGTTAAGACTTATCAATAGGTTTTGATGGGTATTTGTATTCTATCGCATTTTGTTTGACTGTTCTGTTCCATAATCTGTCTCCATCTTTTTTCCGCCATTCCTAGCCTTCAGTCCGCAGACAAGGCAAGATGGTAAGTCCTTATTTCGCAACGTTCGCTATAAACAGCAAGTTAAAACTTGATTTTGACTCAAATATATATAACAATTGTTACGATCTATCATGCGATCTCTTACTACTCTTGCTTATCACATAAAACTAGTCGTAATGCTAACACCGGCCTTGCAAGGTAGCGGCTAGGCTCAAAGTGTAGTGGCATGAACACAAGCCCAGATGCATACCGGCAGGGCGCATGTTTTGCAAAGGACAACCTGTCTTTTTAAAAAACAAAATGAAGTCCTATTGTCAGTGTTTTTAAATATTGTAGCTGCTTTTAATTGCGCTAGACAGCTGGTCACGTAGCTAACCGCCTAGTCACGAATGCATGCTACTAAGCTAGTTTGGTACCTTTCTTGTCAGGCTAGTTGCAAGTTATGCAAACATCTCAAGCTGTTCTGTGCTAGTGATGACTTTAAAAGCTTGCTAGATCAAGAATGGACTAAGTGCTGAGTTTCGACTCCAGAATCTTCAGTTCCACCGGTCCATTAACAATTCCAACTAAACTGAGTCACTTATTGCATCCTAATCAATGGCAGTGGCTGAACGGTTTTCTTACTGGTTATATTTCTTTACAGCCGCGAAAGATTGAAGAAATCAAAGATTTCCTGCTGACGGCCAGGAGGAAGGATGCCAAGTGTAAGTTTCATACTTGCGGATGTTCTAATGGGTGGTGCGGGCATGTCAATCAAATCCCAGAGTTGAACTCTCCCTTCTCACACGCACACACACCCAATGTCTGCTATCAAGTACTTTACACCACATTGTCTGTCCCTTGTAGCCGTCAAGATCAAGAAGAACAAGGACAATGTCAAATTCAAGGTGCGCTGCAGCAGGTACCTGTACACCCTGGTCATCACCGACAAGGAAAAGGCTGAGAAGCTCAAACAGTCCCTGCCACCAGGTTAGTGACAACATGGAAACGGCCAACTCATCACGTGCGGTCTGATAGAAACCCCAGAAGACAATTGGGATTCTATTTTTTTTTTAATTGTCTCCTTGGACCAATACAGTAAATCACATTGGCCTTTTGCCTTTGTGAACAGTATTTAGACCGTTCACCTGGACCAACGTTCATGTCAACATTAATGGGGCCTGCAGGTGAAGTAGTGAGCCTTTCTAATGCTTCTCTGTATCAGTAATCTGGCCTATCCCATCTGTAGAGTGGAAGCTTGACGTCAGGATGATTTCCTGACTAGTGGATCGCAACTAGCATGGCATTTTAACACAAGCTCTGCTACTCTGGACATGGGGGATGTAAATGGCCTACACATTATTACTTCAATTCATTTAAGCCTGGAGCCTGAAGGTGCATGATGTCTGACCGTTTTAAAAGGCAGCCATTCATCCCTGTAATGAACCGGGTTTAAAAATGGAAACTCAAATTATCATACGTGGGATAGGTATAGACATGCTATTACATGTGGTGTCACCACATTTGCAAGTTGTCCAAACATCTCGGGCTGTTCCGTGCCAGCGATGAAATTTCAAACTTGCTAGATCAAGGATGGACCAAGTGCTTCGTTTTGAACACTTCCGAAATTGAAGTTCCACCGGTCCACGAACAAACTTAACCATGACGACATGGTCACGTGACAGCAGGAGTCAGCTCCACTGTGACAGCAGGAGTCAGCTCCACTGTGACAGCAGGAGTCAGCTCCACTGTGACAGCAGGAGTCAGCTCCACTGTGACATGTTGGCTCTGAAGCTGAGGAGACCTGTTTTCAGAGGGGCTGTGCAGTCATGACTTGCCTGCTGACGGGAGGATGTATGCGTTTTTGGTTTTTAATCCTGTCTCTTTTTTTTTTGTCTTTAAGGTCTGGCTGTGAAGGAGCTGAAGTAAGCCCAACGCTGTGTACAGAAAATTGTAATAAAAATTGGAAAACTCGTTATCTTTGTCATGCCTGTTATGTTGCCCCAGTGTGTGCAAAACAGTCAATGCTATTTAACACTGCACCATTTTTCCTACTGTTTTGTGACGATGTAGTTCAGTATGTTGAGAATCTATGCTGCAGGTGTTATTTTCCCTGGCTATCCAATAGTATTGTACACCTTGCTTAAAGGGGTTCAACTCTTTCAACCAGGCAAATGAATTATCAGATGTAAATGCAGATCCCATGTTGGTAATAACCCACATTCCTAATGCTCAGTTTTGCCGAACAATGAATGGCCTAGTTTTGGTACATGGAAGTTTGTGCATTAATGATACTGAGCAGATTTAGAAGGAATGTTAATCATGCAGTGACACACACAGGGAGTGGGAACACAAGGTCAGCCAAGTCTCAGCATGTTGCCATCCTGTCCTTCCAAGGGCAGTCAGGAGCAGTGATCATGGTACCTGAGGGCAAAGTCTAAGTACTCACCCATGTCTTGGTCAGGCACATGGCAGGTGTGGAATCTGTTCTGTGTCTATATTGGGGTTATCAGAGGAAACCCATGTGAGCATGGGAAGAACATGCAATCTCCTCATTGAAGGGCCTGAGAGGGATCCCACCTGAGCACCAAGGCCCTGGACAGGAATTAAACCCAGAACCTTAATGTGATGAGACTGCATGTCTTGTATGATGGAGCAGGGGAATCTCCATCATGGGGGACACTGGGTCTTGAGGAACAGGGTTGAAGGCTCATCTTCAGACCACACATTTGTCAGCCCTGAATGTCAACCATTAATCGTTGTCAAACTATTCAAACCTAATTGCTGATGCAGTGCATGATATTTTATCTACTGAATCCTTGCTGCATCCTTTTTTAATTTTACCGAACCTTTTTATGCCTATGACATTTTAGTTTAGTTAATAATTGAAAATGGTTTCATACTTAAGACCTGTAATTGTAAACGTACTGAAAAGGCCTCAATATTATTTTCACACTAGATGGCAGTGTTGAATCGTCACCACTCCTAAACTGTCTAATTCTATAGTTTTCTAACTTAAGGAAATGTCAATGCTTTTTAAATACTATAATACTATACTATAATAAATTATAACAAATTATTGTAGCCTACGAGTATATTTTACTTTCTTATTGACTGCCGTTGGATATCTTCCCGTCTTCCCGTACTGTATCATGGAAGTCCCGTGCCCCACAATGGGAGGCGCGTTCCCGTGAAGCTACCGTTGTGTGGATACACATTTTGCGTTTTCAGTGTGAGCAACTAGACCAAACAGCAGCGGTGGGTAGGTTGTAGGGCTAAGTCAGATTGACGGGAAATGGGATCTGCTTGTTATTTATCCCAATTATGACATATTGGGATGCACAACATTGTAATTTGACAAACTCGCTACATCTTCAGACTCAGGTGCAAGCTTCTTTTTTTTTTACACAATAGCATGCGTTTTTCAATGCTTTGTTTGGCATGAGACGGGACTAGGACTTCTACGGCGGACAGTGGCTGACCGCTCAGCATAAAGAAACACACCTCAATATTGGATACGCGAAGTTTACAGTGATGTCTTCAGCACGGGTAGACTACATCGCACCATGGTGGACTTACTGGCTACATAATTTCCCACACATCAACCTAAGATTCCAGCCTGTTGACAACAATTTTAACCCAGAAGATGAAAATTACCAGCAGGTGAGTGAGCCGACCGGGGTTACTGGAGGGGTAACTTTGGAACAGGGGTCTAATATAACACGGGTCACTGCTGTAGCCCATACAAGTCTCAGGTGTAGCCTACTATGATTGTATTGTTATGTAGGCTATAATGTACAAAAAACTACCAAATCGTGCCTCTTTTCTGTTTACGGTTATCAAAAGAATGTTGCGTGTTCAAATGCATTTATTCTAGTCAGTGAACATATTGTCGTTAAGTTTCGATAAAATTGGCTCCAGAGCCACACCCGGACCCTCCTTATTGATGAATAAAAAATTCCTATGAACTTGATTCCGGCCTTGATTTACATTAAGAAGTAAATTACTGTACATGTCAGTCACAAAGTATGTTCTACACGTGTTGTAATCCTATCAACACAATACCCAAAGCAGCTTAGCATGCTGGGGTCTCCGGGGTTTGGAGTCATCAGCTGTGATTGTGATCAAAAGGGAGGGATTTAAGACAGGAAGTGGAGTGGGAAAACTGTCCAGTATTGCCCCTGTTGACCCCTGTGCTGCCAGGGAAGTCCTAAATACAGTCCAGAACTACGCTGTGAGAGAGGGGAACTGACACCCAGTAGTGTACACAAGGGTAAACACACAGACCTACCGGCTTGTTAACCACCAACAAATGCAATTTCAGCAGATGTGTCCACTTCTTCAGTCACTACTACACAACTGGAGACACCCTCCCAGTCTGCTGGCTTCAATTAGCTGTTCCTTTTTTTTTCTTGAGATGGGAATGTGATGTGTTGCTGTTCCCAACTTCAACGTCAACTCACTCTCTCTCTCTCTCTCTCTCTCTCTCTCTCTCTCTCTCTCTCTCTCTCTCTCTCTCTCTCTCTCTCTCTCTCTCTCTCTCTCTCTCTCTCTCTCTCTCTCTCTCTCTCTCTCTCTCTCTCTCTCTCTCTCTCTCTCTCTCTCTCTCTCTCTCTCTCTCTCTCTCTCTCTCTCTCTCTCTCTCTCTCTCTCTCTCTCTCTCTCTCTCTCTCTCTCTCTCTCTCTCTCACACACACACACACACACACACACACACACACACACACACACACACACACACGTATATAAAGAAAATGTGAGAAGAGGGAAGCAGGGGTGTACAGGGATCCCAGCTGTCTCTAGGGGAGGTGACATGATGTGTCGGTTTTCTCCAGCTTTGAAGCTGTTTGCAGGATGTCACTGACTGTTGTGTTCCTATACGCTGTGCTGCCTTTGAACACTTTTGAATCTCGCTAATCAGTAGAACTGTTACATATTTAAGTGTTGCCGTGAGTTCTGTGCTCCAAACATATCTGATAACAGGGACATAAGGAGCTCTCAGTGCAGAGGACCCAAGTCGCACTGTGCGTGTGTCCTTTATCGGTCCAGAATCAACTGTTAACGCCCTGGTTTATTTGTTTCTGCCTTTTCTGTTTTGGGCTGTCGGAGAACCCTTCCCTCGAACCCTCCCCTCCCCCACACTCCCTCACCCCCTCCATCACCTGTCCTCGGTCTGTATCCACACTGGGAAACCACAGCCCTTTAGGCTACACCCCAGCAGGTGGTGAAGGGTGGGTTCCTGCCATGGACGGGCTAATGGGTAGCGCGGTCGAGAGGGAGAGAGAGAGCGAGGGAGAGGGAGAGCGAGGGAGAGGGATGCGTAAAAAGAAGGGAGAGGGGGAGAGAGAAGGAGAGACAGTGCTGGTTTCTGTTGCTGTCCACTTCCATTAGATCTGACGGCAGCAGGAAGGAAAGAGGGAAGCGGACAGAGAGGGAGAGGGAGAGGGAGAGGGAGAGGGGGAGGGAGAGAGAGAGAGAGAGAGTCAATGTTGAGGAGAGGATGAGGACGTGGAAGGAGAGGACGAGGATGCTCCGTGGGAGACCTGCAGAATCTCACCGAGGCACCAGCACCCCCCCTGGGTCACAACAACCTGCCTCACCTCTCACCCCCTCGCATTGCCACCTCCTCAACACTCTGCCATTTCTGAGCCCTGACACAACCAATCCACGCCTCCACCCCACCTCCTCCATCCTGCAAAGCTCTGTCTGCCCTGCTAGGTACACATCACACACCACTGTGTAACCAGGCCAGACGTCAGAGTAGCGACGGGTCTGTGGGTGTCCACGGTCATTCAGCAGAGGTGCTCGTCCTCCTTATGTATATCCCGGGTTAGCATCCAGCCATTCTGGCTCCTAAACTCAGTCTAATCAACCCTAATTTGCTGAATGTTACAGATTTAAGAATCCTGGACTTAACTCGGTTACTATGGCACAGCTCCACCAATCACAGGTCTAAATATACCCTGTAATCATAAACACTGTTTAGCTCAGTTGTGAGGTGACAGTGAGCCGGCTTTCCAGACCCAATCTGTTGCAGCTACATTGTCCCTTTTGGCAGTACCACAGAGCAGTGGTCTTCAACCCTGGTCCTTAAGGCCAACCGTCCTGTGTGTTTTATTTCTTTCTAAAACACACAGGACAAATATCACGCCTTGAGTCTCACACCTGATTCAAATGAATGGTCGTTATTAAGCTCTGGCGTAGCCTGGGAACGACCTTTCGTTTGAATGAGGTGCGTCGGTGCAGAGAAACATCTAAATCCTTTCAGGACAGTGGGCCCTGAGGAACGGGGTTAAAGACCGCTGCACTAAAACACAACAGTGACGCCGACTTCAGTAGGGTGATTCAGAGCACTCTGTGCCGCCTGAAGACGTTAAGGCCCGTCAGTTAATGTAATGCGTCAGAGAAGTTCTTTGTCTGGAATAATTGCTTGATAAATAATTGTTTGGAATAATTCCAATTAGGGGAAAACGTTCAGCTCTCTGCTGTTACTATAAGAATGCTATATTATCCTATCGTCTCTTTTCTTTCTTTCTCTCAGCCAAATTGCTTCCATCGATCTCTGGGCAGTGAGGCAGTTTGGAGGCTATTGAGTGGGTTCCCATGCCTGGCTTAGATGGCGTAGCAGAGGTCCATTGTAATTGGCCTATTTTAGCCTAGCCAGGGTTTGGGAATTCCTCCTCTGGTCTCGGCCCATAGAATGGAATGGAATGCTGGGGTCGTGATCTTAGTGTGGCTCTGTCCCTCCAACTTTATCTGTGTGTGTGTGTGTATGTGTGTGTGCTCGCTATAGCATGGGGTTGGCTGCAGTCCCAAACATGCCTAGCCTATTGGCCTCTTGTTCTCACTATTGGACTTTGCTGTGGGCGTCATTAAATGGAATGCCAGTCACTTCGGTCGCCTGACCGGAGAATTGAGATTAATGAATTGCAGAATCGACAGAAGAGTGGTCTGCTGTCATATGTAAGGAGACTGGTTTTCAGACATTGCTGTCTGAAAAGCTGTATCCTATGCCTCCAGTCATATCATTAGATTACAGTGTACTAGCCTCGTCATACTCGTGTGTTAGTCACTTTTGCCCCAGAAAGCTGTAGATGTGTTCTGCTCTCTGTCTCTCTCTCCGTCTCTTTCTGTCTCTGCCTGTCTCTCTCTCTCTCTGTCTGTTTTTCTCTCTGTGTCTAGGCATGGGCTATACTGGGATGCAAGGGGAAAGAGGGCAAAACCCCCTAAAAAAACAACACCTAGAAGGCTCTTTCAAAAATAGGCCAGGGCCCTAATTTCTCTTCATATCACATTTGTGTGTTTTAGCAAAAGGGTCAACTGTAGAGCACACTGTCAAAACAGAACAGGTCAAAAGGTTTCGGTCCATATGATTCATCCACATCCTGTTATGTGACCCATCGCTGTTTATGAGAGTTGGTGTGTTTGTATTATGGATTCTACTGGGTTCAAAACCCTCACCACAGAGGTAAACAGAAACCCAATAACCGCCTTGTTTGGCCAAGGCTGTTTTCCAGCACAGTTCTCGCAATAAACATGCAGTAAATTAACATTTAAATTCAACAACTATTTCTTTCTTATGGTTATGTTTATCTGGATATTTAGTTTGGAAGTAGTGTTGCCAGTGTCAGTTGCAGCATGGGTCTGTCTCTGTTCTGAAGCATCCCCAGGACTCCTGTGTCATGCTGGGTTGAGATAAACGGCGCTCGACCAGAGGACAGCTGTGGAAGCAGAGGTGTGAAAGATGGCCCCCACTGAGACCCAACCCGAGACTTCCTTCCTGTCAGGTGGTGCCTCTGATGTCACATCCTGTCAGAACATCTCCGACGCCCCTGGTTGTCTCAAGAATAGTCATCATTACCAGAAAGTACGCACTAGGAGTTTAGGGGACTTTTGTCAGTGATTCACTGGATAAATCACAGGTTCAGAGTGTCCACTAACACACCTGTGTGGTTGCGGGTGACTAGGTTTCCTGTGGCCCACCCTGGGTTCAGAGAGACTGCAACCGATGGAAAGCCGAATCAATAGCGGCAGACAAAAGATGTCTGCCACTGTCGTCTAGTCACTCGTCCCAGTTGGACCACGCAGACACGCTTCCATAGAAAGCCCTGGAAGAGCACTCTCCTGTACTATTAGCGTGACATGGAGTGATATGGGACGAATAAACACAGCATTCAGTTAACCACCCCCCACACACACACACACACACACACACACGTATAATCTTTACGCTTCGGTGGCTATGCCTACAGAGGCTCCTTGGGAACAATGTTCCGCCTCAGTGCCCCCAAACAATCTCCTCCAGACCTCTGTCTATCCTCTTGTCTTTCTCTCTTTCTCCCACCCCCACCTTCACCGTTTGTCAGCTCATCTTTCTACATGTCTCTCTTTCTCTCCCTTGCTCATGCCTTTTAAAAAAAACAATAAAAAAAACAGGAAGTGTGATGTGCAGGAGGATGCCTGGACACGAGAGTTATGAGGAGGAGTCATGTGGGGATTTCCTGTCACCAATGAGGAAATAATCTAGAATATTCAAGTCATCTCGTCTGCTTTCTTCTTCACTACGAACAAACCTGACATTAAGCCAAACATGTAAATCCAGAATATACAGTATTTAAGAAGGATTGTTCATAGCTGTTACTGAAGAGTTGTTAAGTCAAGCTTGGCTTGATGAGCTGTTTGCTGAGTTTGTTTTTTAGAGACCAAATTCAGAAGTGTGACTACGACACTGACTCTTCTGAAGTGTGGTGTCTTTCATCCCCAGCTGGAACAAGGGGCCCTACTTCCTGGTCTTAGTCAGACTCAACCATAGATCCCTCCAGCATGGGTTATGTGTTTGTTGTGGTTATTATCTCAATCGTTTGACTAAATACAGATTCTGAGACAGAAAAAAACCCAGTTTCATTGTTTGTTTGGTGGGGATCCTTGTTTTTGTCTTCCCAGCGAGTTGTTGTCAGCAGCTGCTCCTGGTACTGTTCTGGAAAAGTATCAAAACCTCTTTCTATGTCTGGAAGAGCTTTAACTCTGAAATGGCTCCCGTGGTTGTGATAACACGTGTGAAAGCATGGCTTACTGTTAACCCTGCACCTTCACTGGATTGGTATTTATTGCTTCTCCCACGAATAAGCAGATAAATCTCATTATCTAGTTCCGTGGACTCTCTCTCTCTCTCTCTCTCTCTCTCTCTCTCTCTCTCTCTCTCCCCTACTTCCCTCCGCACACTCCCACAACACGCACACTCACCAGTGTGTGTATAACCTCATTCTCGTAACAGGGATTCACCCTAGTCTACTTGGCTCCAGAGCTGGTTGTCTTTTCCATGTAGTCGTCATCTTATGCCTGCAGATCAGAAGACGCGCACAGCACACTGCTGTGAGGGGCCCAGGCCTAACAGAAGGTCATTAACCCCAATCTGTCTCCATGCTGCTTGTAGTCAGAGATTAGCATCACCTGATTGGCCCCTCTCTCTCTCTCTCTCTTTCGGAGGCCCCCTGCGTAGGCCGGCTCTGTGCTGATGTGAGGTGGAGGAGGCAGTTCCCGCTACTCCAGGAACACGGAATCCTCGGTGAAGGAATATTGGTGGTTTGGCAGTTACCTTTGACTCGGTTATGTTGATGCGTGACGTGGAGGTTGGAGCGCTTTTATCAACAGAGCAGCAAAGGGCTACCAACTGATTTGGTGTGCGCTGATTGTCTCATTCAAACGCTGGCATTGCCTTTAGTATTGATGGTGTGTGTGTGTTTGATAAAGGACAAGGTTATTTTGATGTCTACACAACCAGGCTTGTGATTTAAATTGGTTTTGAAATGTTTCACCTCACCTTCGCACAGACTCGTTATTGCTGTGCGCCCCCGAAAGGTCTCCCAAAGCGGAACACACAAAACGAGCGTGCCTGCTATCAGCCACGCTTTCCACTCTTGGCGCATGGTCAGTGATCGGCACATAATTTTCATGGGGTCGTTTCCAATGTATCGAGGCTTTGGCATCCCGGGGCCCCAGTGCGTTTGTTTACCAAGTCACCAGCAGGAAGTGGAAGGACAAGTGTATTCATGCGGCCCAGTGGCCCTCGGGCACTACGACCATCTAGGCCTGTTTCAGCGTGGTGTGGAACACAAGTGGGGGATGGGCCCCTTTGTTGTGTGTGTGTGTGGGGTGGGGGGGGCGCGTGACTCACCCTCATGACCCCCTCCCCGCCCCCTTGGGGGTGCAGGGTTAGGGTTTAGGTTCCGAGAGAGGGTTCTGGAAATGGGTAAATGATACACTTGAAGCAAGGGAGACTAGCTTGACCGGGGCGATGAGAGGTCAAACAGAATTTTGTGAAGGTGGTCCGGGTTTCCGATAGTACTGTAAACTCTTTCACACAACAGACGTGACATGCTGTCTCTTTCTCCAAGTCACTCACTCATTCTTTCTCACACACACACACACACACACACACAGACAGACACACACACACACACCCTGATACGGCCTGCTTGTTGGAAGTAAGTGTAAAGGAACGCCAGCCAGGCGAGCGTGAGAGGAGGCCTTAAACGCCAGCGGAGAGAATCCCCCTCCTCTTTCCTCCTCCGGCCTCATCCATTACCCATGGGGCCGCTCTTCGGGGACTTAATAGTGTCCCAGCTGTGAGCGTGGGCCGGCCCAGCCGAGTGCACTCAGCTGGAAACAACGCCCCAGGGCATCCCCGGCCATCAGAGTGGAACAGGCCAAGACTGAAAGGAAGACATGGAGGTGGACCGCTCCATTGGTATTTAAGAAGGGGGGGAGTTGCTTCTTGGTTATGTAATTTCGACTTTTAAAGCTGTCTTTACTCGCCTTTGGGGGTTAGATATTCATGCTGTTGCTGTAATGATCTCAGGACAGTTCTGTAGTGTCCGTTTTAAACAGACACCAAAGCAGTCCACCAGCAGGATTTTTGTTAAAGTTTGCTTTTCAGCCAGGTTGTGCATCAGCCACCCTGAACCACTGATGTCTAACCTCAGTCACAGAGCTCTTGGTCTGGTCCAGCAGCAAGCACCCTGGAGACCAGCTGCACAGCACCTGCCCCATCCTAACACCACCTGCTCTAGCCCTACACCACCACCTGCTCCAGCCCACTACCACCACCACCACCTGCCCCAGCCCACTACCACCACCTGCCCCATCCTAACACCACCTGACCCAGCCCAACACCACCACCTGACCCAGCCCAACACCACCACCTGACCCAGCCCAACACCACCACCTGCCCCAGCCCACCACTGCCTGAGACACGGGAGACTTGACTCCAGAAGTGCTTAGTCCACATTTAGCCGGCAAGCTAGCTCCACTCCATGCTTACGCTTGCATGATTTATAGCTGCTCAGCTAATGTACATGGACTTCTTTTGCGTTACGTTGCATTAGTGATGGCACTGAACATATAACTTTAGTGCCCGCACAGTTTTTGTAACGAGGACATGAGCTAGAAACGTCAAATTCGACCGTTTAGGTCCTAAATTTGTATAACATAAAAATATGGTTGTCTGAGCTGAAGGCTGATTGCCTATGTCACTGTCACATGTGTTTTCACCTTCCAGTGTGCGTTTGCCATTAGCTGTAAGGGCTGCTCAGGGAGCGAGGGATTTGGGAATGACTCCCTCAGGGCCTTCCGGAAGGCTCCGTCTTCAGGCTATATGCTCCCTTTGTCCCAAATCTCCCTTGAGGCCAGTGTGGTGTGTTTGTGTATGCGTGTGTGTAGCGGGGGATGTGTGTGTGGCTGTAGTAGAGGTGAGTGTGTGTATGTGTTTGTTCTCCTGCTGTTTGACTATGGATGAAGGTGTTTGACAGACGGCTGAAAGGCCTTCCTCAGTGAGGGCTGGCCAAGGCATTAGCCACGCTCCTCTGAAAAGTCTACTAACTCAGCTTAGAGAGCGCCGATAGTCGGGTCTCTGCTCTTCACCACTGCAGCCAAACACTCCTGTGTGGTGTCTTCATAACCTTTCAAAAGGTTCGACCACACCGTCACCTTTTATCACTATCTGGTGTTGTTATCAGCGTCAACAGAAGTGTAGCGCACGTCGAAGCAACCAAAACTCCTTTGGTGGAATGTCTGCTCTGCTCAGCAGAGATATGTGCTTGTTCCTGGATTTAAACACGGTACTCTGTCTACCCTGTTCTTGGGAAGAGAGAGAGAGAGTGAGAGTCGGCCAAGAACTGACTCCATGGCTTTGTCTTTCGACCATCACGCACATGATGGTAGCTCTGTTTTTACGTTCCCAACACACCCTTCTCTTGCATTCCCCTCATCAGTCACAACCACACACACACACACACACACACTCTCATACACGCACGCACTGACACACACACTTGGCCTTTCCTTCCCCTATCCTTTCCTTTCTAACCTCGTCCCCACCCCTGTGTTTTTCCACTACTCATCACTACGCAATCTCTCTCTCCTCTCCTCTCTCTCTCTCTCTCTCTCTCTCTCTCTCTCTCTCTCTCTCTCTCTCCTCTCCTCTCTCTCTCTCTCTCTCTCCTCTCTCTCTCCTCTCTCTCTCTCTCTCTCTCTCTCTCTCTCTCTTCTCTCTCTCGCCCGCTCTCGGGACTTCATTTCTGCTGAGCTGCGCCTTCCCATCCTCCTCTCATCCTCCTTCTCCTCCTCCAATTTGGCATCCTGCTCACCCCATCCCCCTTCCCAACAAAGAAAGAGAGAGGTAGCCAGAGACGAGCAAAGCAGGACGGAGAGAGAGAGAGAGAGAGGGGAGAGCGCGGCTTGGGGACTGAAGGTAGGAGGGTGGTCGACTGCTTAGCCGAGGGGAAAGTGGGCCAGGCGCCGTGAAGGCTGCCTTCAGCCGAAATGCGAAGCCGACTCGAAGATCCACACGGCTCAATGTACAGCAGCGGGAAGGGGAAAGGTCATCCGCTGACGGAAAACCAGCTGTCTGCGACATCTCGACGATGGGGTTAACGAGCGGAGGTTTCGTCGACGGGTAGACCGTGTGCTCACAGAGGGCGGTGGAGCGCTCGAAATGAGCGATGAAACGACGGCGTCCTAATGGCGCTGAGATGTTGAGGTCGCGGTTGTTGAGGGTGTGGGCGCGCAGCGCCGTCCCCTGGCACGACGACTTCACTCTGAATACAGGTGCTACATAATTCATGGCCATTACTTTAGCACACACCACTGGTACATGAGAGAGAGATGGTGGAGGGAAGGAGAGTGAGAGAGAAATATGAAAAGACAGAGAGAGAGACCGAGAGAGAGACCGAGAGAGAGACCGAGAGAGAGACCCGAGAGAGAGGACCGAGAGAGAGACCGAGAGAGAGACACAGAGAGAGACACAGAGAGAGACACAGAGAGAGACAGACAGAGAGAGAGACAGAGGGAGAGACGAGTTGGAGTTGTTCTTCAAGCCCTGAGTGCTTTGAGAGCAGACACCGAACCAACTCTCGGTAATGTTAGTTTACTTCATTTTATGGCTCCCAGCTCTGTCTCATGCATTTACTCTCCGTCCACCCCCCACCCCCCCTCTATTCTTTGTCCTCCATTCCCTTCTACCTCTCTGTCCCCAGTGCTGGAGCAGTCACAAGACTGCAGCATGGTCATTCTGGCTTTCCTGTCACATGCTGTTGGGCTGGGATAATTCCCTCTTTCAGTCATCCTCCGATGCAAACTTTGCCGGTTGCCATGCAGGCGAAGGGGTGTGTTTCAGAGCAGAGGACGAGCCCCCCCCACCCCCCCGGGTTGTCCTTCTGGGCAATGTATCCCACCCATCCCCCCACCTTCCTGGGCCTGTCCCATTCAGCTGCCCCCCCCCCCATCTTGGTTCACATGTTAACCTCAATTACACTGTAGAGCCCTCCTGCTCCCTCATGTCCCAGCTCCCCCCCCCCCCCCCCCTACAGCCCAGGACGACCAACCCTGCACCTCTGGCTGTCAGAGTCAGAGTCTGTCATCTGTTTGGAAGAGCACACACACGCCAATTTACATCCCCGTCGTCTCTGGGCTGAAGGCTCTCTACCTAACGAGGGGGTTTGGTGAGGTCATCATCGCGGGCCTGCCTTTGACCCCGGGGCCTTGTTCCTCCTCCGGGTGTTTATCAGGATATTGATTTCAGCAGCCGGGGCCCTTTTTACTCCTCCACAGGGAGGCATGTAGCCGTGAAATAGGACATAAGCCGTTGCTCCCCAACAGATGGATAGTGTGCCGTGGAGGGATGGTGTGAAGGGAGGTCAGGACAGAGGGGAGGCGGTGAGAGTCATAACAGCGCAAAAACGCATGAGGAATTAAGATAACTAGCTCCGGTTTAATGGCCCACACCGCACGCAACGATACGAACAAGGGAAGCCTAGTGTCGGGACGGCGTTGTTGTTGTGACGGACTGTTCCGGGGGTTTCCTGCTCATGATTCCTCCCTCCTTTCGTGGCGGTAGAAGCAGAGCACCTTGACGTTTGTCAGGTGACGCCGTGTGTCGCGTTAGCGGCTCACCTGGACGTTTTTCTGGGGGATTCATGACGCAGAGGCTCTGCGTGTTTGCCCGCTTAGATTCCCCCTGCGGTCTTACAGGACAGATGACATCCCAAATTGGAGCCAGATGGCTGCGGGAGAGACGGAACAAAGGAGGGGAGCGGGAGGATGGAGGAGAGGGGAGTCCTTGCACGACTCCATCCTGTGTGTTGAAGAAGCTCCAGTATTGCTCAGTCTGTGAGACGCAGCCTGGTTTTTCTGTCTAGGCACTTCCACCTTTGACAGTGAGAGAGAGAAGGAGGGGTGTAGTGAGAGGAGGGGTGGAGTGAGAGATGGGAGGGGCGGAGGAGGACCGAGAGAGGGGGTTGCGGAAGCACCTGTTCCCCAGCTGGAGCTGATGAAAGAGAGAGGTCGCCTCTCCTCTCCCCCGATTCTGTCCTTCAAATCTTGCTCTCCTCTCTCTATCCCTACTCCCCTCTCTTTCTCCCCCCTAACCCCTTCTTCCTCAGCCCCTCCTCTCTCCTCCTCCGTCTGGGAGGGAATAAAGGCACTATTGAGAGACGAGACGCTCGTTGTCATGGCCAGTTGAAATGGCCGGGAATTCCATGTACACGGCACACACCCCGGCCACGTAGTGTGATATCTATGTATGTGCCCTTCGTCAGGTTTGAGACGCAATCAAATACGATGTCTTCACACTCTCTCCCTCCCTCTCCCCCTCTGTCTCCCTCCCTCCCTCTCTCTCCCTGCAGTCTCTCATCTTCCTGGGCTGTGTGGCTGCCGCTGGCCTGGGTCTCAACCTGCTCTGCCTGGCCGTGTACCTGAGCTGCCTGTGCTGCCTGCCGCAAGGAGGAGGAGGAGGAGGAGAGCAAGAGGCCGGCCTCCTGCTGCGTCACCTGGTCCGCCGTGGCGGCCGGCCTCATCAGCTGGTGAGCGGCTCGTTAGCGGGACGGATACCCCCCACCCTTGCGCTTCTCCTGCTCGTTGCCTCAGCTCCCTCGTCTCTCTCTCTGTCTCTCTGTCGATCTCAGTGTCTTTCACTCTCTCTCTGTCTTTCTCTGTCTGTCTCTCTGTCTGTCTCTCTCTGTGTCTTTCTTTCTCTCTCTTTCCGTGTCTCTCTGTCTCTGTCTTCAAAGTCACGTATGTATATTTTTTTATGTACTCTGTAAAAGGTAAGCACGTGGGTATTCTGACAAGTTTGAAGAGAAGACGAACACAAGTTTTCTTCAAGGATTCCCTCCCTCCTTCCCTCCCTACCTCCCCCAATCCATTTTGATGCACATATTCTCGAATCAAGGACAGAACGCTCCAATCAGCACCGTTTCAGCAGCGCCACTCAAGGGCGACCCAATGGTGTGACGGCGGCGGCGGGTGCGGACGCGGCTTGCCTCCCGGGGCCGTGCTACCCCCCCCCCAAACCCCAACCCCGGCCCCCCGCCCTCTCTCTCCCTCACCAGAGTTGAGGCTGATTGAATCTGTCGGAGGAGTGAGATATAAAGAGCCTTCTTCTGTCTCGTGACAGTCATCTTTTTGGCCTCCTTCTCCTCGTGATTGAGTTACCCAGGCCTCTAGTCTCCCCCCCCCCCCCCCGGAGGACCTTCTGTTGTAAAGACAAGGCTCATTGTGGGGTTAAGTGCATCGCCGTGACCACTGTTAAGAAAACAGGACCACACTCTTCAGTTCACTGAGGAAACAGCCAAAATGTAAAGAAACCTGGAAGAACTCTTTTACAAGCCTTAAAAATGAGCGTTTGGGCGCATGGAAGAAAGTTGTGAACGTCTCCACTGGAACGGCGAAACGGTCAGGTTAGATCCTGGGTCTATAAGGCTTAGACAGCCAGCGGGCTCCAGAGAGAGTTGAAGAAACGCCTCTGCATAAAAACGACCTGTTCAGATGCACAGCCGTTCTAGCAAAGTCTCTCTGAGGCATGAAGGTCAGAGGACAGTGTTTATAGTAGAAAGGGAAACATTTGACAACACGAAGCCAACAGGTTTGGATCGTTCTTCAATCAGGCGTATACTACTGCACATCATAGACCCTTGGCTATCATCAGAACCCAATAGAAGTTACAGTGGGAACACAGATACATGAATGAATAATCAGAATATATGAAAAGATGAGGAGGAAAGAGCATATCTACTGATTGGGATTATCATAAACAGTAGGAAATCCCCACTCCTTCCACATTTGCTTCTTATCTGCTCTGGGATTTCCTCCTTCTTAGACCCCCCTGTCCCAGAGACTGGCACAGTCGTCGTCAAACATGCCAAAGCATGTCTCGAGCTGTGCTGAATCATCGAAAGATGCGTCTTGAAACAGAGAGCGACTCGTCCAATTCTTTTCGAGAGGTTCACACGAGTGGGCAACAATGAAACTTGCCCGCCTGACTGTCCCCTCTGCCTTGACGGAGGCTTAGTGGCACCCTAAGAGGGCCGGTCTCAGTTCAACCTGCCAGTCCGATGCATGTCTTTTGTCGCCAAGGAGGTCGAGGCGGACATGTTGTCATCTCGCGCCGACCCCTCCGCAACATTGTTTGCCGCTTGTGGGATGTATTGTCATCCTTCGCCGCATCCCTGACTGAGGCTAAATTAAATTAGATCTGCCATCGAGCTAGGTGTTGTGATGGAGGGGATGTTGTGATGCTGTTCCCTGTCCGGGGGGGCTGTCTGTGGAACTGGACCCACCCTCCACCCCGCTCCAAACTCTCTCCTAACGTTATTGAGACAGACCCTGGAGTCTGGAGCCCGCATAGCTGTCTCTTCAAATGCCCGGGGGACATATGGGATGATAAAAGTGTGCAGATTTCAAATAGATGGGGCCCTTTGAAATGGTGGGTAGTAATCCAATTATGCTGCCCAGTTCGGACTGGAGGAGATTTAAGGAGCTTATGAGGGTAGTCTTGATAGCCGTAGCGCGCTCTCTCTCTCTCGCTCTCGTCGCTCTCTCTCTCTCTCCCCCTACTTCCCTCCGCACACTCCCACAACACGCACACTCACCAGAGTGTGTATAACCTCATTCTCGTAACAGTGATTCACCCTAGTCTACTTGGCTCCAGAGCTGGTTGTCTTTTCCATGTAGTCGTCATCTTATACCTGCAGATCCGAAGACGCGCACGCACGCACACACACTCACTGCTGTGAGGGGCCAGATCTCTCTCACACACACACACACACCACTCCCTCACTTTTTTCTTTCTTTGGCTCATTCGCCCCTCCCTCCCTCTACTTATCTCTCTCTCTCTCTCGTTATCTCTGTCTATCTCTCTCACGTCATCTGTCTCTCTGTATTTGTCGGTCTCACCGTGGCCCCCACACACACACACACCCTCTCATTCCGTTTGACAGTGGGCTCATAGCTTGAGG
>NC_090059.1:8108402-8205902 GCF_038355195.1 Osmerus mordax | reverse complement strand
AGAGGGGTTTGTGCGTGTGTGTAAAGGAGTACTCAGCACATGGAGGCAGGGTTCGGAGAGATGCCATAGTTCTAATCCCCGTCCCCCCCCCCACCCCACCACATCCACCCCCAAACCCACTAGTCCCTCAGATAAGGTTTCGTTGCACTCTAATTTGCCCCGTAGAGGATACCATCAACAGGGCTGTCTTGCCCCCCCCCCCCCCTCCCCCATACTACTGTTGTACTGTACGACTCTACCCTGTGATGCGGAGGGGGTGAGGGCATAACAGTCTATCTCTCAGAGCATAAAATATTCAACCATATGGATTTAGCCTCATTCATTATTAACAGTCTGGACTCCGGCTCTTAGCATGGCTCTGTCCCAGGCCACAGACTGACCACCATAAGGTTAGCAGATGGCTACAGAGGTGTGCGTGGGACACCAACACACACACACATGCCCACGTGCACACACTCGCAGGCATGCACATACCAACGGTGGGACGACCTCAACTAATACTAGTTGACAACTCATACATATGGTCCGAAACGGCCTCCGCAAATTCTGCACCGTCCCATCCTGCAGTGCGTGTCGCACTTGAGGGGTTAGCTGGGCTGGGGGGGGGGAGGTGGGGGGCCATCGGGCAGAGTTTCCTTGGTACGAGACTCCCGCTAGCGGAGGTGGGCACGGCCGGGGGCGTGACCGCTTGTCCTTCTCCCTCCGTCCTCCAGGTGGCTCACCTACCTGCTGCTGCTCATCCTGGACCTGGTCATCTGCCTGGCAGCGTGTCTGGGCCTAGCCAAGCAGTCTCGATGGCTCCTCACCACGTAAGTACCCGGAGCGTTCCCTCCCCCTTCCTGTCCACTTGGTCCCTCCCTGTCTCACCCTCATCCCAGTCCCGCTCCATCCTTCCCTGGATGATGCTCCAGCTGTTTACGTGCCTGGGGTAGGAAGACCGACTCGCTCCACTACAGTGGGCAAACTGTATACAGAATGCTAAGTGGTAACTTTCTGTCAGACAAAGAAAAAAAAGAAGAAAAAAAAGTCTGCCTTTTATTTATTTATTTTCTACTTCAGCCATCAAAACACTGACTGGCTCACTGCCTGACTGTAAATCAGACTCCAGCTTTCCTTATTTATTTGTCCTTGCGTTTCCCCTCGTACGACAGCCCTCCGGTTGGCGTCGAAGGTTTGAGAGCGAGGAAAGCGGCACACTTTCTGCTCTAGATATCAGGAGGAAATGGGTGTGGTGGGCGGTGGCTGGTTGGACCTCCTTCAGGGGGAATTCAAGGAGGCAAACGTCGTCTAGCGTGGTCCCGGTTGTGGGTCCGTCTCATGGCTCGATGGACGAGCACAGCACCAAAGAAATCCAGAGATGTTGTCCCAGGCTGGTTTGGAGCGGCCGGTTGAATGGCAGTGACGTTAGATGGGATTAGCAGGGGATTGGTGCGAACATCGGCTGTGTCACTCCAGGGGCCGGCGGGATCTGGAGCGGTGCCATCGTTGGGGATTAACACCTCTCCGATCGACAATCTCTCTGAGCAACTTGTGACTCGACCTCGTCCTGGCTGCTCGTGTAAGGCACATGGGTTCCGCCACCTTCCACTCGGCGTGTTCTCGCCATCCCAGCGCGGAACCGCTTCAATTATTCACGTTCCTCCATCGTTGTGGTGCCGTGGGACTTGCGAAGGGGTTTCGGTGAAGGAAACGGAGAAAGGTTCCATGGAAGGGACTACTATCAGAAATAGACACACTGCCTTTTTTTTAACACACACACACACACACTGCTCGCCTCTCGCACACAAACTCAGTCACTCCCTCCTACACGCCCAGGTGCCTTCTGGGTCAGCTTCCTGTGCTCCCACCCCCAAGGTTCCCTGGGAGCTTCAGCCTGGCGCCCCCCTGCTGGGCTGGAGGTTCCCCGGTGCGCGTAATCCACCCGGGGGCTGTGTTCACCCAGCCGAGCCCCGCGCTGTCTCTCTACATCACCGAGGACCCCTTACAGCCAAGCAGCACACACATGCTTGCACTCACCACATACACACACACTCTTTTTCACAGAGGACATTTACACATTTGGTCTAAATCAGTCGGTTTGAGTATGAACAGTAATGTCTTGAGTTGTGAGGACCTCCTAGTTGTGTGTGTTTGTTTGTGTGTGTGTGTGTGTGAGTGTTCTCACTGGGCAGAGGGTCGCATAGCTCCACTGAAGCACAAGGACCCTCTGGGTCCATCCTCACTCCGAGGGTTACAGAGGGTGGTCTGAACGGTCCCAGATGTGGGATGGCCGCCTCGAGGTCGACTGTTTGTTGGGCTAGCGTGTCAGTGGCTCTTCATCCACGACCATGTGTGCCTGTGTGTGGCGTGTCGTGTTCCCGTGTGTCACAAACAGGCCCGACCGCGGCCTGGAAACAACAAGCATCGCTGGCTCGCTCGCTTTCCCCCTCCCGTGACCTGGCTGGGTGTGTCGATTAGCGGGGGCCACGAGGGCGCTACGGCTACCCACCGGGCGGCCCAGCGCCAGCCACTCAGACCCAGACCACCACGGGCCGACTGAGCCCATCATTACACACCCAGCGCCACTTAGAGCCAGGCAGGGCGGCCCACTCAGCCTTCCACACCACCCTCCCCCCTGCACATACACACACACGCACGCACCACACAGGCAGACGCACGCACACACACAATCACAAGCAAACGTTTACAAAAGCCTACAGTACATGTAGGCATACACGTAAACATTTACCATTGACACAAAACACACAAAAACACTCTCTCTCACACACACACACAGCCACACATGGGCACTCTAGATAGAAACTTCTCATCACACTTATTTAGTGATTAGTTGTTTGGTTTAACGCTGATCTTGAACATAAAGTACAGCCGTTGTCGGATGAGTCATACTGCAGAGCGCCATCTGAGGCACTCAGTCATGCTAATCGTACTGGTGACACTCTCCTCTTTGTCTCCCCCCCCCCCCCCCCGACTGGAAGTCCATCATGCTGCCGGCGCTCACTGACCGTCGTGACGAGACAAAAGAGGCAGAGAGAGATGGAGAGAGAGAGAAGCAGAGACAGATGGAGAGAGAGAGAGACAGAGAGAGATGGAGAGAGAGAGAGAGAGAGAGAGGCAGAGAGAGATGGAGAGAGAGAGAGGCAGAGAGAGATGGGGAGAGAGAGCTGGAGAGAGAGAGAGAGAGAGGGAGAGAGCCAGTTAGGGGGGTGTACGGGGAGAGGGGGAGACAGAGGGGAGAGAAGAGAGTGGGCGAAAGAAAGAAAGAGACAGACATTGGGTGGTGGAGAGAGGGACACAGACAGGGGATGTACAGAGGGAGAGAAGGGGGCGAGAGAAAGAGAAAGAACAAAACGGAAAGGGAGAGAGTGAGGGAGGGGGGGGGGAAGCTGCACAGCGATGGGAACAGGAGCTCATTATCTTGTCAGCCTGTTGTGAATTAGTGAGGCAGCCAGCTTGATAGCTGCTTGGGGGGAGGTGGGAGGGGGGGCGGGGGCAGCACCCCCAAACCAGGAGACAGACTTCTGTTCCAAACCTCTGATTCTACACGGTGAGACTGAACGTGAGCGTAGCCTGGTTAAATGAACGCGCGCAGTCATTTGCTTGACAAGGGATTTTTGGTGATCTTCAATCTGGAGGTGATGGTTGCTTGCTCGGTAAGCATTATTGATCCCTTTGTTGGCATGGGCCTTGGACGCACACACACACACACACGCTGGTAATCACATCCTGGATCTCATTCCCTGATGGCTTTTTGGTGGGTGGAGAGGAGGAGCAGAGACCCAGGTGCACAAGAGCGTGCACGTCATGCAGCTAACAGCCTCTTATCCCTCCAATGGTTGACAGGAGCGGGATGATGATGATGACATCTGTATTTATGTTCAGACACGGCCCGCTACCGAGCTTGCGCAGTCTGCCCTGCGGCGCGCCCCCCACCCAACCCCGTAAGGAATTGGGAACAAAAGAAACGTGACCTATGACCTTTGGTTTGGTTGTCGGTAACAGTAGACCATGTGATATCCTGGTATTAACACTAGACCCTGTGATATCCTGGTATTAACACTAGACCCTGTGATATCCTGGTATTAAAACTAGACCCTGTGATATCCTGGTATTAACACTAGACCCTGTGATATCCTGGTATTAACACTAGACCCTGTGATATCCTGGTATTAACACTAGACCCTGTGATGTCCTGGTATTAACACTAGACCCTGTGATGTCCTGGTATTAACACTAGACCCTGTGATATCCTGGTATTAACACTAGACCCTGTGATATCCTGCTATTAACACTAGACACTGTGATGTCCTGGTATTAACACTAGACCCTGTGATGTCCTGGTATTAACACTACACCCTGTGATGTCCTGGTTTTAACACTAGACCCTATGATATCCTGGTTTTAACACTAGACCCTGTGATGTCCTGGTATTAAAACTAGACCCTGTGATATCCTAGTATTAACACTAGACCCTATGATATCCTGGTTTTAACACTACACCCTGTGATATCCTGGTATTAACACTAGACCCTGTGATATCCTGGTATTAACACTACACCCTGTGATGTCCTGGTTTTAACACTAGACCCTATGATATCCTGGTTTTAACACTAGACCCTGTGATGTCCTGGTATTAAAACTAGACCCTGTGATATCCTAGTATTAACACTAGACCCTATGATATCCTGGTTTTAACACTACTCCCTGTGATATCCTGGTATTAACACTACACCCTGTGATATCCTGGTATTAACACTAGACCCTATGATATCCTGGTTTTAACACTAGACCCTATGATATCCTGGTATTAACACTAGACCCAATGATATCCTGGTTTTAACACTAGACCCTATGATATCCTGGTTTTAACACTAGACCCTATGATATCCTGGTTTTAACACTAGACCCTATGATATCCTGGTTTTAACACTACACCCTGTGCTGGTATTTATTTCAAGCCTAGACAGCAAAGCTCCGAAATTGAAAGTTTGTGTTTGTCAATGTCTAACTTGGACTGTTCGATTGATGGTGTTATTACAGCCAGTGCTCTGTCTGTAGCTTGATGATCATGCAATGTGCTGACTGCATTTGTTTCTGTGTGTGTGCGCCTGTCCCCTCAGGATGATGGTGTTTGGGGTGCTGACGCTGGTCCTCAGCTGGGCGTCTCTGGGAGCGGACCTGGCCAGCGCCGTGGTGAGTTCCAGCACACCCGCGACCGTCAGGGTTGGGATGTAGCATGACCACGACCGCAGTGTGGTGATGCGGGGGGGGGGGGGGTTACAGTGTTGATCGGAACGAACGGGAGAGAGAGGAAAACAATATAAAGAAATAGGAAACAGATAGGGAGAGATGGGGGGGGGTTAACACATTTTGCGTGCGCGCACTGAGCCAACCAAAAACGGCCGCGAGGGAGTGGTTTTATTGTGAGAGCAATCTCTCCTAAAAGCTCTTCTCCACGGAAGCCCCCCGTGTACGTAAACACAACACATAACAAGAAAAGCACAGGCCTTCTGCTTGAGCGCGAGGTCAAACCGCAACCGTCTCACAGCTCGGTTAAGGACGGTTTCTCGGCTCCAAAACAGCCGGAGAGGGATCGACTGCTAAGTGGAGCAGAAGCTGAAGGAGAGAGGAGAACAGCACCTGGCACCTTAGCTGGCGGAGGTGTGAAATCAAAAGGATTTTGGTGCCTCCGTCCTCCTGCCATCCCCCCCCCCCCCTCCCCAGGAAATCGGGGCCGCTGTCTTCCCCTCTCGTGCGAGGCTTTGATCACGACTCGCAAAACATAACCCCCGAAACCCTTCCGGCAGTTTGAACGTGCAGCAAGGTTCCCTGTCAAGAAATCGCAACCCAGGCCTCTCCTTCCACGGCCAGGTTAATCACTGCCTCAGGGGCGTTTTGGTCCAGAACACACCTCGGAACACCTTAGATCAGGGGAACCCAAACAACACGGGCAAACGCGGTCTTCCGGCAGGTTTTTCCCCGTGGCGACGTCTGGCCGCGAACGAGCGCGACGGCGTTCCTCACGCCGTGAGGTGACCTCCCCCCCCCCCGTGGTCCTCCGACTGAGACGGCGCTGATCAGAGGTCCTGTTCGGTTCCTCGCATCCACTGGCGTCGAAACGAGCTCCGCTCCGTTTCTTTATCCCCGGAGCAGATCAACCCACTAGTCTTTGATTACTCTGTGTGTGTGTGTGTGTGTTGGGGAGGGTTGTGTATGAGTCACATATTCGCCTAAGGCTCCTATGTTCCATCCTCTCTCTTCTTCTCTATATATATATATATTGTTTTCCCCCTCCAGATGTGACCTGAGGCTGTGGTCTAGGCCCATAGATAGTGTATGATAGCAGCCAGGGGCTGATTGCCCTGCTAAGACAACAGGATGTTGTGTGGAAAGTCAATGTCAACACTGTGTCTTGGGGTTTAAGGTGTTTCGTTTTTTTTTTTCTTTTGAAATTGCACGTCTGCATCGCAAGTCTGTATTTTAAGCCCGCGTCTTAAACGCTGCTGTGTTTAGGACCTGGAGCTTGAGGGTTTTGAGGTCAACTGAGGTCACTGGTGTTGGGGGGGGGAGTGACAGAGGTGCTGTTGTGGTCTGGGCTTCCGCACTCACACCCTCATCGTGCAATTTGGGTCTCAGGGTTGGTGCCAAGCTTCCAGAGTGGTAGACAGTGTTATTGGCTGGTCCTTTAGCTCTCCTCCCGGAGCCAATCACACTCACTGCTTCAAAAGGACACATAATTGCAAATGCATGCACATAAAACACCTGTCCACGAAACCAATTATATATGGTGCAGTACACTGGTTGATAGTGTCAACACTGAGTTTACTGTGTGTGTGGGTGCATGTGCGAAACAGCCACTATAAATAACTGTTGGAGCCGTTCATCATTCTTTCAACCCTCTCTCACTCTCTCTCTTGCTCTCTTATCTCTCTTGCTCGCTCGCTCTCTCTCTCTCTCTCTCTCTCTCTCTCTCTCTCTCTCTCTCTCTCTCTCTCTCTCTCTCTCTCCTCCACACGTTGTCCAGAGATTGCGTGAGGTATTCCAGCTCCTACAGGGAGGGGATGCAGTAGCGGGGTTGATCTCATTAGGATGTAACCGTATCAGGCAGCAGAGTCAGGCCTGCGTGGCCCCGGTAGACCAGCAGGGCGGTGGTAGCGAGGCTGCTGGGCTCCTCCTCCTCCCCCTCCTGCAGCCACCTGAGGAGAAGAAGAAGTCTGCATCCTGTTGGCTTCCTACATAATACATGAACGCATACTAAATTCCTGCACGGGAAAAATTACAGACAGAGCAATATGCAAAGATGCGCTCACACACACATACATAAATACACACACATGGTTAGGCAGATACATCAATGTATTCCCAAACGCTGAGCTTTGGGAGAGCAGACAGTGTTTCATCCCCTCATTAACCGGGCCCCTAGAGGCCCCTGGGGGCCTTGTGCATATTCTACTGGGCCCCTGAGATATCAGGCATTCACCGAATATTAGGAGAGGCAGCCAAACCTCTCTGTTGGTAGTATTGTCACATCTACTCATTGGAAAACATTTGCCAGTCTTTGAGATGTTGCATGTCTGTGTGTGTTCTGCTACTAAACTCCTTCCTCCTCTGCTCCTGGTTCAGGGTACCAGTGACTTCTGCGTGGCCCCAGACAAATACCTCATGAACCAGACAAGGGGCCTCATCGGCCCTGGTAACTTCCTGCAGTCACGCTCATGTTATTGAATGAGACGAGTTATCACGCGTGTTACCCATCGCACTGCCCTTGGGTGGGGAGTAAACAAATTCTCCTCTTCTCTCGTCTCTGCAGATATCGTTCACTACTACCTGTACTGCAGCCAGACTCTGCCCAACCCCTTCCAGCAGGTACGCACCACACGACTCTGCCTGACCCCTTCCAGCAGGTACGCACCGCACGACTCTGCTCCAGCCCCGCGGCACGGACGAGCCGCAGCGTTCGACCTGTCTGCCCTCTTCGACCTCCTTCTGTCTCCCTGCTCTCTCGATCTTTTGCTCCCTTTCACCCTCTCTCTCTTGCGCTCTCTTGCTCTCTCTCGCTCTCTGTGTCTTTCTCTCTCTCGCTCCCTCTCTCCTTCTCTCTTTCTCTTTTTCGTTCTTTATCCCTCTCCCTGTCTCTGGGCTCTCTCTGTCTCTTCTCTCCCTCCCTCTCCTAGTGTCTCTCCAGGGCTCTCTAGCGAGGTTGTTCCTTCCCAGAAGCACCAGGGCGTTTTATTTAGGTCAGGTCACGAAACCGACGAGGGCCCAGTCCTTCCGAGAGCAGCCCTGCGAAGCTCTCTTCACTCTGAGCCGCCACTTGTAGACGTGCCTCCGAGAGTCAATACAGAGCGCCGTGACGAGAGGCCAGGCCGTCGCTCCTCGCCAAACAGGCCACGCAAGCGCGCCTGCAGGCGACCGCAGCGGACCAGACACGTACCCAGGCCTCCCACCACCTCTCCCAGCCCCCTCCCCCCCCAACTCCCAAAGCTCTCCTCGGTCTACACCTCATCCTTTTGTTCTCCCCCCGCCCCCCTCTCCCTCCCCCTCCCCCGTCCTCATGGTCACAGGGGCTGAACACGCACACGCACGCAGGACGGAAAAGAAGGGAAAAAAGGCGACGGCTCAGCGAGTCGTTCGCCTCAGTCGCGACAAACGTTTAAAAAGAAGGAAGGGAAGCGTTTTGATCAAAGGACGGTGATTACATCAGCTAGTCTGAGGTAATTGCCTGTGTCCTGCTCCAATTACAAAGCCAGCTCTGCTGACTGCCCCGTTGTCCGATTCTCACGGTTGACGAGATTCGCGGGTCGACTCTCATTTCCATTTTCCCAAATCCACAGATAAAGCAGAACGGGACATCAATTAGCATATTCATGACAAAAACAATACATGTTCTCGCCTGGAACCACTCGGCTCCCTTCTGTGGTACTGTGGCCGGTAAATACAGGGCTGCTTCGCCCCCTGCTGGTGAAGGGACACACTGACGAGGCGCGATGAAGGAAGGAGAGCCCGCCTCGTGTTGTACGCTTGACAGCAGCAGTGCTGACGCTGTGTGTTTCCGCAGTCCCTGACCGTCTTCCAGAGGTCGCTGACCACCATGCAGATCCAGATCCAGGGCCTGCTGCAGTTCGCGGTCCCTCTCTTCCCCACCGCAGAGGTGAGCCCCTACCCCCACCACCCCATCCCCCCCCCCCCTCCCCCCCCCCCTCCCCCCCTTCACCCGGGACTCGCACACAGAACGACTGAGAGCCTCGTACACTTTCATCCAGAGCGAAAGGACAAAGGGCGCATGTCGAGAAAAAACAATACTTGCTGTGCCCAGTTCTAGCCAGTGGTGAGGCGGACGGCGCCAAGGAACGGTTTGTCTTTTACGAGGGCACAACATCGTACCTCAACATCCGCGGACGCGTCAGCGGTCTGACGTTGTCGTATCTCAAATACAACACACGCACACACACAGGCTCATTTCACCACGACAAGTCCCACTCCCCACCAGAGCCTGCTCTTCCTCCTCCTCCTCCTCCATGTGGTGGATGAAGATCTGCCTCTGCTTGCTCCGTCCTCCACAGAGAGACCTGCTGGGCATCCAGCATCTGCTGAACTCCTCGGAGACCGGCCTGCACCAGCTGACCGCTCTGCTGGACTGCAGAGGACTCAACAAGGTAGAAGAGACGGCCAGCTCTCCCAGCTCCCTGGAGCTCTTCACGCAGCTAGGCTAACGATCCGACCCGGATATACGCATTAGAGTGGTCCTTCTGTTGATAACACCTGATAATGATGTGTGTGTGATTTGTAGGACTATCTGGATGCGTTGGTGGGTGTGTGTTATGATGGTGTGGAGGGTCTGCTGTACCTCTGCCTCTTCTCCATCCTGGCGGCCGTAGCCTTCTCTGCCATGCTGTGTGCCATCCCCCGGGCATGGAGGCAGATCGCCAGCAGGTCAGCCTGCTCCAACTTTCTCTCCTCACTCTCTCTCTCTCTCTCCTCACTGTCTCTCCTCTCTCTCCTCACTCTCTCTCCCTCTTTCTCTTTCATTCTCACTCTCACCCTCTAGATATTCTCTTTCTTTCAATCTCCACCCACCCACCCTCTCTCTCTCTCCCCCCACCCTCGCACGTATTCACCGCTGACATCTCTCCCCCCGCTTGTGCCCGCGCTCCAGGGAGCGAGACTACGACGACATCGACGAGGAGGACCCCTTCAACCCCCAGAGCCGGAGGGTGGCGCCCAACCCCAACCACACCAACCTGCACAGCTTCTGCAGCTACAGCAGCAGCATGGGGAGCCAGAGCAGCCTCCACCCTCCGGCCCAGGCCCCGGCCGTGTCCAACGCCCCCGTCTCCGAGTACATGTGGGTGCAGTGAGCGTGAACGGCAAGGCCTGGAGGGTTGTAGAGCGTGGGGGCGGGACACGGGCTGGTCAGAGCGATGGATCGTTGTGGGATTGTGAACCGTGGGTTGAGGGTGAATGTGTCTGGGTTGTGGATGTGTCACTCCTGTTGACTGGGATGGTCCTCTTCTCTCTCCTTCTGTCTTCGTTGTCTGTTTTTTCTCCCCTGTCTTCTTGCTCATTTCTCCCTTTTTGACTGTCCCTCTCTCTCTCTCCCTCTCTCTGTCTCTCTCTCTCTCTGTCTCTACTTCTCTCTCCTGGTCTCTCTCCGTCTCCCCTCCTGTCTCTCAGGAACCAGACGGCGCTCTTCGGAGGGAACCCGCGCTACGAAAACGTGCCTCTGATCGGCCGAGGCTCTCCACCCCCCTCGGTGCGTTGGGCCCCAGAGGCCAAGTCCTTCATATGATGCGCACCCCCCCCCCCCCCCCCCCCCAGCCCCCGTAACTCCGCCCTTGACCAGTCAGTGTGAGAGCAGGATAGTAAAACTGTGTGCCAGGACACGCTGTTGTCTGTTGACAGTCTGGTAGCTGCGTCTGAAACACCAGCTGGAGCCGCCGCCGCTCCAGCTCAATCTCCTCTCCGTTCGAGACGCGATTGCGCTCTTGCAGGCTTCGCGCCTTGCAGCCCGTCCGACCCTTTAACCTTGGGGACGTGGTCTATTTAGCGCGAGCACAGCACCACGATTAAAACCGGAATATTTGAGTCAGGCCCCGTGGGGGAAGAGGACACAGGTGTTTTACTGCGATTGGTATTCCCTCCTTTTAAAAGACTGAATGTACCTCCCATTGGGACACTATTGGTGAAGGAGACAGAGTCCTGTTTTTGGACTGATTCATCTTTCATCAAGCTTAACCTCTCAGGCATAAAGGGCCTGATGGATTATGAAGAGACAAAGATACTGGTCATGCATTTTTACTGGCTTTTTGTACTTTAAATATCCTCTCTGGGATCTCTTTCTCTCAGATATTTTGAAATTACAGTTTGAATATGTGTTGTCAGCGACAAAATGAATGCTTCTTTTATCCGAGACAAATCAGTCATTAAACCTCCCCCCTCCCCCAACTGCAACTCTACAACTCTATGCTTTTTCAGCTAACAGCTTCTTTTTATATTTTTTGTTTGTTTGTTTGTTGTTTCAATGTTTGTTTGTATCTTTCATTTCCGACTTTCTTCTTTTCGTTAATCAACTTATGGAGGTATACTCTCAGCAATATAGAAACAGAGTAAGTCGTTTTCTCCTCCTCCTCTCATTCTCCTCCGTTCTTCTGGGTCTGCTCCCGATTCGCCTTCCCTCTCCCCCCCCCCCCCTCCCCCCCCACACAATTTCCTTCATTTCCGTTCTACTGACCTCCATGTTCATTTGGTTCCACTGTTTTCCTATCCCTCTGGCATGGCTTTGAACTGCTAAATCTTCCTTGTCCTGCTCTCATCCTCATCTCCTGTCTCTCCCCCAGCCAGATCTGTCTCCCCCTAGTGTTAGTAGGGCTGTACTGACGTCGCCACACCGATACCCCCGTACTGTATTTCACCCCCTAAACTCGTTTGGAGGGACACAGTCGCAGGCCTACGTGTGCATGGCATAAACCTCCCGTGTCTCCAATTCTATAGCTGGTATCCCCATGAGGTGCTATAGAATGACAAGTGTCCTATCCCTTCACCCGTGTCTGAGACCAACTAGGGAGTCTGCTAGGAGAGGACTGAGGGTGTCTCTCAGATCCCCTTCACTCTCAGTGTCCGAGTGTGAAGCCCCCACTGTCTGGCCAGGCTAGGGACTGGTGTGTCACTGTCTGTGGTGCTAGTGAGGTGATGCTGTGTGTAATCCTGTGCCCTGCTGGTGTCCTGTCTCCCCGCAGTACTCTCCCAGCATGAGAGCCACCTACCTGTCCATGACTGAGGACCAGATAAGACACTTTGGGAACGACTTCCAGGCGTAGAACCTGCTTCTTCTTCTTGTTTTTTTTTTCTCCCTCAGAAAGGGACTCTGGAAACCAGGTGTGACAAACACACACACACACACACACAACCGTGAAGCATCTGTGTGACTGTGGCTGTAGCACACACATACACACACATCCTCTTGTCCATTCTGCGAGACTGTGGGATGAGGGCTGGTGGGAGTCCATATTTTCATTCCAAACTGTCAGAGCAGCTTTTGTCTGTGACCATGACGACAGACCCACAGCAATGCAACCATCAGTGCAACTATTTGTTGTGTTCGAACAGGTATTCTCTCCTCTTTTCTCCCAGGCTATAGCAGAGGTATTGTTAAATCGTTGTACTACTACTACCGGGATAGTTATCGCTTTAGATTCAATCACTGTTTAGTCTTCCTTTCTTATTCAATTAGAATTTACCTTATACTTCATGACTTTAAGTAATGTCATTCAAAATGTATCATTTTCACGTGAATTGGGTCTTACTTTTCAATGTCTGAAGTAGCACTGGAAATGTGTGTTTATGTGAGAAGATGGGATCCAGTGGGGCAGTATTCAACTAGGTGAGACGACTACTTTAACAAAACAAAAATGCTTTATTGTGACAAATGGTTATGATACTACTGATACCCATCATTTCTGTCTGTCTATATTGAGGTGAAACATATAAAACATGGACGCATGTTGCCGTGCCTATAACAACCTCTAATTCTCTAAACCAGATTTTTTCTACCCAATTCTCTGTTAGTCTTCCTATTAGAAATGTCTATTATCGTTTTCTTGCTGAAAGAGATTCTCTTCCGACACTTGTTCACGGACTTGGGCACTGGACTGGGCTTGTTAAGTCTTTGGAACAGTTTGTGCGTACGATGAAACGTCGATCTTAGTGACAGACGGAACTGGAGAGGAACAGGACAGGATTTATTTTATGATCCCCAGAATGCAGTACAGGTTCATCTCTTACCCTTCATGCTTGAAGCTTTCTGCATGATAATCCCTTGGACCTCTTTTCCAAGGATTTGTCAGAGCACCATTCCATGTTAAGACCCCCCATATGTTCTCAGAATTCACACTTGCGCCCACGCACGCACACACACACACACACACGTGCTGATCATATCTCTGATGTCTATCAGTCTCCGTTTCTTCCCCATGATAAACGTTCTACACCATTGGCAGCACAGACAAGGTTAGCGTCACCGCATCAGTTATAGATCTTAGGAATGGTTTCACAAGGGTACAAACTATATACGCTAAATATTTCAAACCAACATGACTTCTGTAAATATCTTGTACTATAACAGATGGTTGTCTTTTTTTGTAGAATTTTATTTCTCTTTTACATTTTAGAGTTGTCTGAATGTGCCACAGGTTGTGTGATCTCAATAGCTTGTTTTATACCAATAAAGCCCTTAAGGAGTTTTGCTCTGTTTCAAGAGATACTTTTAATTTTCAGAGGTCATTGATGGCATTCTAATTGTATACATATTTTAATATCATATCGTCATCATTTTTGGTCGTCACTTGTGCTGCTGAAAGCGTTCACAGTGAAATCCATTTGTTCACAAATCAATCAATTTTAACTTACTAATGATAATTGTCTCCCGTTTTGAACAGACTGTTTTCTTATATTGTCTAATAGTTTTTTAATTATGTAGGTTTCTTGTTACATGTTTTTTTTTTCTCCAGATTGGATGCATGTGAAGCACCGTCAATCTTTGAGAGAGGTGCTTTATTTGTATGTAACTGTGAGTTGATAATAAAATGCTTTTGAGTATGTATTGATGCTGGTTTTGTTCACTTTCTGATCAGGATTGACACGAGTGATTGATTTTCACGCCGTTTGATTTGGACTTCTGTCAAAGTGGGCGGGCTCAAGATTGGATGAGGGCGGGGAATGTTGCTAGGATACGATAAACCTCCATGGGTGTTTGGTGTTTGCTTCATCAGTAGGGAGAAACTTAATGTAGCAGGAATACCAACAATATAACGCTACATTTGGTTGCAATTTATCTCCAAGGGGACAGGTAGGAATACAATAGCATTCTCATTTAAACTTTAAAAGCCATTTTAGTAGGGGGGTTAATTAGGGTAGCCTATATAGCCTATATAGCTATCTTAGCTAGCGTAAGGGGTCCCATTATCGTCCACCTACTGTAACTCGCCGATATGTAGCTACTGTACACCTTATATTGCTGTATACCAAATTACAGCCTCTTGCTTCGATATTTAAATGTATAAAAACGCTATGGAACCATGTGTGTAGCAGTTTGCGCAGCGTCAAACTTGACCTTTTTTTCTATTGAAATTGGTTAGACTGACTATAATGTCTAACGTAACGGCAAAAATGAAGAAATAACATTCCTAGGCATATCAGTATTGGATTTTACAATGATGAGATGACGCTGTTAATGATCTCTATTAAGGCATCAACATGTTAAAAGCAAACCAGTCTGTAGCTACAAACTAGATTACTAAAATAATAAAAAAAATTTAGGGAAGGCAAGGCACCCATTGAAATGGACCTACCCTTTGAATAAGTGCCTTCCACAATACCTGAACGTCTGAAGTTTATTGGTGTTACTAGTCCTTAGAGTCTTTCTCTATTGTCCCAACAGGATACATAATGGAGATAGTTTATGTCTACGTAAAGAAGCGCAATGAGTTTGGCCGGCAGTGTAATTTCTCAGACCGGCCAGCTGAGCTGCATGTGGACATCCTTCCAGATCCTTCATTGGCTGCCAGCTTCATAGAGAGAGACCCCTGTGATGTTCCAATACAGTGTACCCAAGAGATGTCCGAGCATGAGGTGCTGTTTTTATGAGTTCCACAAGGTCTTATCTAACCTCTTGTTTCAGACACAAATTTACAGCACACTGCAGGGTTACATTTGGGACGTGAGCCAAGGGCCTTAATCTGGCGAAAACAGTCTTTTCCCCCAGATACAAGGGGCCTCAGGAAGACTTAACATTCAGCATCTGGCTAGCCTTCTTTGCCTACATTTGGTTCCACATCTGTTTATCTAGAAACATGACCCCGTCTGTAAACAGCCCCATAATCTAAAGCCATGAGCTGTTTGTGCCCCAACAGTTATTTTGGACCGTCTTCTCCTTTGTAGGTGAATACAGAGCGCTTTGAGTCTGTGAGCCGGGGGATCAACCATGTGGAGGGGGGCTGGCCCAAGGATGTCAACCCCCAGGAGATGGAACAGACCATCCGCTTCAGGAAGAAAGTGGAGAAAGACGAGTTTTACGTCAACACCATCATGCAGCTGGGCAGTGTGAGTGTCAGCGGTCACGAGTCGTCAGCGCAGCACATGTGCCAAGTGTCACGAGTTCAGCTTCCTGTTTAGTTAGGAATTCCACCTTCCAGCTCGCTATCTCATATCTCAATGGCTGGTTCTGCAGGGCTAAGAAAAGACAACAAAAGAATACGAGTGAGAGCAAGTTTAGACCCGCTTTTCTCCAAGAAGTTTCACGAGCTTGCGGTGTGATAAGACGAATAACACGGTGTGAAGTCCCCCCAAAAAGTTATTACAGCTCCCGTTTCATATCAAAGCCCTGTTATCTTCCCCCACAGCAAATGGAGCACTGCATCAAGCAGAACAACGCCATTGACATTTATCAAGAGTACTTTGAGGACGAGGAGGTGGTGGAGGATTCTGAAGAGCAACCCTCAGCCAAAACCATCAATGTTTTCAGGTTCCGTCCTGTGTCCCCCCTCGGCATTTACATAACCATGGCTCACAGTGAACAATCAGGTCTTGTTCTGCAGAAGTAGAAATGCCAGGGCAGCTATTGATACCCATGTCTATTAAAGGTAACAGTTTTTTGAATGGACCTTTTCCCCAGAGACCCCAATGAAGTGAAGCGCACAGCCACCAGTGTCTCCTGGCATCCTGATGGTAGCAAGCTGGCTGTGGCCTACTCCTCACTCGAGTTCCAGAAAGCCACCAAAGACATGAGCCTCGACTCCTACTTATGGAACATTGGTAGTTGGGATGTTATTTCCTTGGAACACTGTCACGTGTTTGCATCGCTGTTGTATCTGCGAAAGGAAATATATATCTTCTCATCAATATATCACCTTTTTTGGGTTCCGGGTTCACTGTTGATGTTCTTCCTGCGCTGTGTTGCCCCTGGCTCTCTCAGATAACCCCAACAAACCGGACATGGCCCTGAAGCCGGTATCTCCTCTAGTCTGTCTGGAGTACAACCCTAAAGACTCCCACATCCTGGTTGGAGGCTGCTACAATGGCCAGATTGGTGGGTTTACTCTCAGAACTCTCTCTCATTGGTCAGCGCCTCCTTTAGGCGGTGTTATCTTTAGTGTCAGTTGAATACCATGTGTCTGTGAAAATGCAATTATGCAGTGCATATATATATATATATATATATATAGCTTGGTTTGGAGCTGTGCGTTAAAACACCATTTATCTTTCCTGTCTTTGCACTGTGTCACCCTAAGACCCCCCTCACACACTATCTCACGTACATCGTTCCACAGACGCCCTCGGGGCACTGACGTGCTCTGGAAAACCAACAGAATGAGTCTAGTAATAGAATAATTGCATTATCCCTCTGTATCCCAAGGTCCCTCGCGGTTCTTTTTGTGAAGGACGAGAGAGACAGTTACGAGAGCTTTTCCCTAACGAGTGCCATATGGCTGAAGTTATGCAAGATCCGTGTCTATATCGGTCCAGCCTTTGTCTTGCCGATTAAATCATGCATGCATGTGTGTGTGTGTGTGTGTGCGCGCACGTACACTAAGGATGATATCTATGCGCAGCCTATTGGGACTCTCGCAAAGGGAGCCAGCCACTGGAAATGTCCACAATAGAGCACAGTCACAGAGACCCGGTCTACAAAGTCATCTGGTTGCAGTCCAAGACTGGAACGGACTGCTTCTCCGCCTCCACCGACGGCCAGGTGAGTCAAGTCTCCGTGGCCCTGAAAGGCCTTGTCACCCAATGCCTTTCCTCCCAGTCCTGCAGACACAATAGGACCAGGGGGGCATGACCCCCCCTCTGGGTTCCCCTGCAGCCAGCTCTGATACCCTGCGTCCACAGGGTGTACTTTCTCTGACCTTTCCCTGGCCATTCACAGCCGGCGGTTATGTAATGGGTCTGTTGACAGGGATTGGCCGACCGCTAGCGGGTTGACCCCAGGCCTGTCTCCGTTCACGGTGCTTCCTTTAGCAGATGTTTCGGCCCAAAGCGACCGCACGGCATACGCGTTCTCAATGTAAACGGATTAAAAAACGCACAGTTCTAAACGGTACCACAGTGGGTTCATGCCAAAGGAACGGCGTGCGTTACCGCAGTGCAACACCGACATCACGCTGTATCTCCGACACGACATCACAACAAGGTCAATTCCGTGGATGAGTGGTGCCGTCTCTCCCCCAGGTGCTGTGGTGGGACATCAGGAAGATGAGTGAGCCCACTGAGAAGCTGGTTCTGGACCCCAGTAAGAAGGGAAACCTGGACAACTCCCTGGGAGCCATCTCCCTGGAGTTTGAGACCACCATGGTGAGACCTTCTAGAACAGTCTCTTGTTGTTTTGAATGCTTAGGATGGAACAAACCAGAACCTCAACCGGCTTTAGATACAATTTGAACTGTAGGCACTAACCTGGATTCTAGAATGATTCGCCATACTATGCTTTGTTCTGGTACAGCATATAACGCATGTAACGACACAGACCTGTCATTTTGATCCTGCTTGTTCAGCCCACCAAGTTCATGGTGGGGACCGAGCAAGGCCTGGTGGTCTCCTGCAACCGCAAGGCCAAGACGCCAGCGGAGAAGATCGTGTGCACCTACAGCGGCCATCACGGCCCCATCTACGCCCTGCAAAGAAACCCCTTCTTCCCCAAGAACTTCCTGACCGTAGCCGATTGGACGGCTCGCATCTGGTCCGAGGACATCAAAGAGTCCTCCATCATGTGGACAAAGTAATGGCCGCCCCCGCTATCCCAGTCCGCTCATACGGTTTGATAAAGGACACGTACTTTGAGTACTTTGCATGTCTTGCCTGAAGTCCGCCCACGTTGGCCCGTGCATGGCGTGTGACCAAGCGCACGTATGTTTTAGGTACCACATGGCCTACCTGACCGACGGCTGCTGGAGTCCGGTGCGACCGTCCGTGTTCTACACTGTCAAGATGGACGGCACGCTGGACGTGTGGGACATCCTGTTCAAACAGAACGACCCCACCCTCAGTCTGAAAGTAGGTCCACGCAGCATGTCCGACATACACATTCAATTCCCCTTTAGCAATCCCGGAGGGGGAAATTCAAGCCGTTCATGTCACTTAGCTAACAGTTCCAGAATAGCCAAGGTAGCACACACAGTAGAAGATCAGCGTTAACAATATCAACAGTCAACATGACAATGTGGGCTTTTGACGCCGTTTGTGTGGTTGCCGGTGCAGGTGTGTGACGAGGCTCTCCAGAGCCTGCGGGTGCAGGACCAGGGTCACCTCCTGGCCTGTGGCTCTCAGCTGGGCACCACCACCCTGCTGGAGATCTCCCCCGGCTTGTGTACCCTGCAGAGGAACGAGAAGGCCCTGGTCACCGCCGTAAGAGACGATAAACAAACCCACCCCGCCTATCGTCGCATGTCAAACCCTCGACCTCGTGAGCGTTCGTTTCGAGTAACGCAACCGCCCCCCGCCCCCCCCCCCCCCCCCTTCTGCTCTCTATGCCGTCAGATGTTCGAGCGAGAGGCCAAGCGAGAGAAGATCCTAGAGGCGAGGCAGCGGGAGATGCGCCTGAAGGAGCGCAGCCGCTCGGAGCAGAGCAAGGAGGACGACGGCGCCAAGGACCACGACGGCGAGGAGAGCGTGGAGGAGCTGATCGCGCGCGCCGAGGCCGACTTCTACGAGATGGTCGACGCTGAGCTGAAGAAGAGAGAGAAGGGAGACAAGCAAAACAGGGTCAGCACCAGCGTGTTAATACAGATCATTGTGACCTCCAATAAAGACACACACACGTCGAATATAACAGGTCTGTTTTTTGATATAGACTTATAATTCAGACTGAATAGGATAAAGGGGAGTATTTTCTCAAGATGAGAGGTTATTTACATGATTACTGCTGCCATGACATGACCACTAATAACAGTCTGTCAAAGGTAGGATAAGGGCTTGAAATGTGTATATAACTCTGAGCCTGACAAGAATGGAATGAATAAGGACAACAATATTAAAAACAAATTCATTCAAGGCGGCTTGAAGGCTTTCTGAAGGGTTTGCAGCTGTAGAGCTGGTGGTGTCGTTTCCTCCAGTAAACGCGTATGTTTTAAAAAGGACATTTCCGTGACAGAAGGACAGGGATAGTAAGACCATTTCGGCATTATTGACCTCTTGTCTGTACTCCGATGCAGTTCTGCTATGTGACTTGTTGTCCCTTCTGTTGTTTTCAGGAGAAGGATGTCTGCGAAGAAAAAGAGGTCAGAACGGGAACACCTTGATTACCACATGATTACAAGATACTACAATATCATCTAAAGTGATCTGAAATAAACATTTTGTATTAGCTACACAGCTATGAATGCATCACATACAAGCTCATCGATTTGAGTTATTATTCATACTGCATTTATTTCACTTGACTTTATTGATTAAAGGAAAAGTATTTTACTACATGTGTCTTTTGAGAAGTTTGTGGTGCAGTTACCATGAAGATATATACATTACATTACATTATATAGATACATTTCGATTTTTAAATAAAATTTGCAACAACAAAAAATATTTAACGATATTTAATTTTTTAATTAAATATTTAATTTTATTACACATCACTTTAGGAAACGTCAGTCCTTTGTTGTGTATGAAATTGGGTGTGCAGTTTCATAAGCATTTACGTACGTAGTGTTTGTGACACCAGATGTCGCCATAGCTCTAAACAATGAACATTCGCAGTAAAACTGTATTTAAGCACCTCGGGTAATGCGCGTGTGTACACTTCACTACTGATCTCTAAGGGGATTTAGGAACAACACCATTCGTCAGTGACGAGGACAGTAGAGGGAAAGGCTTGTAGTCGGTGGACTGGTGCTGAACAGCACCTGACGATCTCAGTCCTCTTCATCCTAGCTTTATAGATCGCAATTTTAGACATATGCCTATTGTCTAAACACAGACTAAACGGAATTTTGTTTGACGCGTATGTGAAGGACGCATTATTTGAAAAAAGCGACTACATGCTTCTATTACATAGATGAGAAAAGGAACACATTTAAAGAAAGTCCCGCTTGTAGTGAAACAATTATAATTGGTTGTTATTTGGCGACGAAATAGCTTAAATATAAGACGAAGAGCAGGTGGTTTTGAGTAGGGGCAATGCAGGTAATGCGCAGGATGTTTGATAAGTGCCCAGTCTAGTATTGACGCCAGTTTTCCACCCAAGTTGAGGGCACTCTGAACAGAAGTGACCATGAAGGACACAGGGGAAACGAAGGATCAGCAACTCACTGTAAGTAGACTAAATGACTATTTGTGTTGATTGACATTTGATAGGTCTGTGTATTTTTGTTGGCATATTGCGCATGGAGTTGGGCATCATTCTTCAGATGTCTATTGTTATTTGGTTTACTTTAATGTAATTCAATACCGTTGATAATGACGATTATAACATTATTAATCTTTATCTCTACAAACTCTGGACAACATACAGTAGAACCTGTTTACTGTATGATATGTCCTGTAACATAGATTTGAATTATTCAGCCTGCTCATTTCAGTTCCCTGGTCTCTTGTCCACTACTGTTGTTACTACAGTCTTCTTGGAGGTTCTGACTGAATAGCACCCTATGAATATTTGTCATTTTTTTATTACTGTGATACTTCAGCAAACATCCACAGCTGGCGGCACAATCCATTAAGGCAGTGCATTCATACAAGATGCACTGTTCCACTGCACACATATCTTATTGGCGTTATCGATATTTTTCCTTATGACACTGCTCCCTTCTGCCTCTTCAGTTTCTACTGCTATTGACATAGGGATGCAGTGTTACTGTAAGTTCCTTTATCAGCAATAGCCCATACGTTTCCCAGCAGAACACAATGAAATCCCCAAGCTTCCTATATGTTTTTCTATGGAGCGAAGGGAGTAGGGACAATACATGGTAAAATGGTACAATGTCGTCGACATTACAGGAATCCATGTCTTGTTCTCAGCAAGTCACCAACCATGCCCCAGGGCTTCTGCTCCAAGAGGGATTTGAAGGCACCAGATGATCCATGTTGTCCTTACTACTATGACAAAACAATAGTTCATCAACACTAGGTTGGGTTTGCTGTTGTCTGTCAAATCCTGTTCAGTATATTTGAGATGGTCATAGGATACAACGGCGTTCGAAGCTCTGACCTCCTTGTTGTTGTTGTTCCCAGGTTGCCTTGCGGATCCGACCCCTCAGCGATGCGGAACAGGAAGAGGCAGCCACCATTGTGGCCCACAGAGTGGATGACCAGGTCAGAGGCCCTCCGCATACTATTACAGCGTGTGTGTGTATGTGTGTGCGTGCGTACGTGTGTGTCTGTATCTCCGTGTGTCTGTTGAAGTATATATCTTGTGTGTGTGTTTGTGTGTTTGTGAGTGTTGTACTGTAGGCTACTTGTTTTGGGGGGGTTTCCTCAACTCCTCACCCTGTCACAAGGCCTGGTTTACCTCTATAATGGATGAGGAGGGGTCCGGTACCACTCACATCTCCTCCCACGTTTCCGAGAAAGTCAGAGGAGATCCGCCCGGCCTCATTTTGAAGTCAGGTGTCGAATATTGGCAGCGTTGTGCGTTGTTGTCAACAGGATGACTCACAGTCCGCTGTATCTGAGGTGAACAGAAGAGTCAGTCGGGAAAGTGACCTTCTGATTTCAGGAGGAAAGCACTGTGGATATATGGAAGGTACTAGAAAGAGACCATCCAAAATTGATGTGAGAGTTAAAGAGCCTTTAACTAAGGTTATGAGGTCATATACTATAACAGGCTCTCTAGCATAATTTAAATGCAAATTTACGTTCTATATTGATGGTGAATAGATGATTCACTTCACTTTTCCCAGGGTGGGGGTTGGGGGGGATTCAGATCCGTAGCCTAGATCTCCTTGGGGGAGTTGTCCAACTCGGTGCTGATACACAGCACAGGATAGGAGAATGCATATTCCTTAGGAGGTACAGTATATCATTCCTAAAATCCCATCATCACCCTGTAGGTGTTCCACTAATGAGGCCCACCTAGCTTCAAACAATGATTGTGACGATGATGAAGGTGAGTCAGGTGACCCTGATGATGATCATGGCCACAGGGGGGGAACGGATGATGAGATGTTTGCCATGGCTCTGTCCCGGAAGACGGGAGATTTTCTGGGAATTGGAAATGATAATCCCTCTGTGTTGTGTGGGAGGAACAGGCTCGCTGTACGTCTCTGGAGCAGCTGAATGATTCTTGGATGACTTAGTCGGCAGGTCCCTGTCACACACACAGAGGGACATCAGCAGCAGGGCGATGAGCCCACAGGGACAGAGTTTGTCATGCTGACACAAACAAACCAACACAGAAATGTTGTTGTTGTTGGTGGTGGCTACGTTGACTACCAACTCTTGACTCAGTTCAAAGAGTTCACCATGTGCATCAAGCGGAATGATGAAAATGCAGGTCCGTGAAATGAAATGAGTGCAAGCTATATTGTTTCATCTTGTACCGGATATGACAACTTCAACAGAATCCTTTTGTCGATACTGCTGCAGTAAATACTTCAAATTGGAGGTACTGGGAAGTACTGAGATTACCTGAGGTTGTCTTCTAGTGAGCAGCAATAACCTTATTGAAAGGTCTTTGAGGGGCTTATGGACGTCTAGTCTGTCATGAATGAGTGACACATAGGGTTTCACTCACAGACAAACATTTTAAACACACTCTGCCCTCTGCCCTCCTGCACAAATCCACGCCAGTTACACCGAGCTGACAGCGGCTAAAAAGGCCCCCTCCAGACTTGTTTGTTCAACAGGCCCCATATGGTGCCACATGCTCCCAGGTAAAGACAGGCTGAGACAGATTAGCATGGCGCTGCCCGCTAGCCCTGGTAGCAGACAACTCAGTGCCGGGTAATCTAGGACTGAGGAGGATGAGCTCACTGGAGGGGCTTTAGCACAGAGTAAGCCTGCTGCCACCTGCTCCCTGGGGCTTCTGAGCCCAGGGTCCTGTCACAGGGCCCAAGACCGCTCCTTATCTCCAGCCTTAGTCTTAGAACCAGGCCCAGGCCCTGGCCTCAGCCTCAAAATATAATTTGTATTTTTATGTAGTATGTATATAGTGTTTTTATATAGTATTTTGATACAGTATGAATACTATACAATACTATATAATAGACTAGCTGTGGGCATTATTGGGTAGTTAAAAGACCAGACCAGCTAGTTTGGGACTTTCAGGTCACATCACACCAGACTTGCGTAACCATTCTATTGTTCAACGCACAATAACAGTCTAGTAAGACTCACGGAAGGCATCGGTAAGGTACAGTATGTTTGGTGCTGTAACTGGTGTCCAGTGTTCGAATTATTTAGCTGATGATGAATATTAACTGGAAACTTGCAAGAAGTTCTTAACCTTAAAATTGTCCTTGAGGACATAAATAAGCTCAAGATAACTCACTCTGATACCTAAGGTTCAGTCCTAGGAGAGAAGGTTTCACCCGAAGCTCTCTCACACACGTAAACACAAACAAGCGCAAACATAGTTCGCCGTCTCTTGGATTTAAAGGACCACTCCCTGTGCGTCGTTCACGACACGTCCACACCGGGTGAGAGTGTTGACCCCTCGTTAGCGAGTCACACATATAGAGCACAGGATAAAGGTGGACTCCTCGAGGAGGAGTCACCTGGAGAGTCTCGGAGCCATATATAGATAAGCTCAATCTCTCAGACTCACGGAGATAGCCAAAGGCTCCAGCCAGCAGATTGGACCGTGTGGCTACAAACACAGGCGGCGTGACCGTCCTCGGACAAGTGTCCTGTGCTGTACTTAGCGTTTACCGGTACAAGGAACGGCATTAAGGGACGACGGAATTAGGATGACATCACCCTTGTTGGTGTGCCCCGTTTGCACAAACAACACTGTCGACAACATACATTCCCTGTCAAACCGTCCTTCAGTCAAGTAGACCCATGTACTGTAGTGTTGACAGTGTTACCTTGTGTCTCATGTGGGCTAGCTCGTAGCTAGTAAAACAAGGGGCAGTGGGAGTGTCGTCCTGCCTTGCTAGCGTGGTGTTGGTCTGGGTGACAGCTTTAGTGAGTGCCACACAGGATGTGGCTCCTGTAGCTTTAGGGCCAGTTAACAGGCCCCACTGGCAGAGAAAGACTGTCACACACACACACACACACACACTGAGGAATGCTTTATGGGGAGGCCCTGTCTCCATGGATACAGCCAGACAAGGTTAGGGCTATTGTTTGTGTTGTGGTAGAGTCCTGAGAAGGGGAGGATCAGCTGGACTGGAGGAGAGAGCAAGCAGCGGACAGCTAGGCTGCCCTTCACCCCCCTAGGGGGAGCGTTGGCCGGGCCGAAATACAGTCAACATGTTCCCTCGTGTTGGGGGCCAGGGGCCATTTTGTCTGTGTAGGGATTAGAGACTTTGTTTGTGTGGACTGTACATGTCAAAGCCGTACGTTGCAAAGTCATTAATGCCGGCTTTACACCGTGAACTTTTCCTCCCTCAATCTGTTTGTCTGTTCTTTTTGCCCTGTAGAAGAAACCAGATCCAGACACACCAAAGAGACTTTCAAACCAGCGCAACACTGTCTTTCAGAAAAACATCTCATTGATGCCACACAGGGGAGATTCAGAAAGGAAGAAGAAGAAAAAAACAGCTCGGCTGTGTGAGAATTTCTGAAGGCACGCAGAAGCCGGGCAAACAAAGACATGCATTCAGCTCCGCCTCAGCAGAATGCTCACCTGAGAACGAGGTGCCGTGAATCGTCAAATTCCTCCTCAGAGGAGAACAAAGCTGTGAGCCTGAACGTTGCGTCGTTTCGATCGACCTTCAACAAAGATGTCCCAATAAAAGGAGATTCTAACGGGCTTCACCATGAATGTGCACAATGTAGACTGGTTCTGAAAAAAAAGGGCATCTCCTTGCTAAGGACCAGGAGACTCTCAAACCATGAATCAAATATTGAGTAAGAAAAAGAGAAGGAGTGGGGGACCATGACGGGTGAAAGAAGTAACTGCTAGCCTGATTAGCATCGACGTTGTTAAAGTCTCCAGTTTCACTTCCTCTCGTTTCTCCTCAGTAGCTGAACGGAGACACAGGGGCGAATTCTAAAATTGAACAGCGACACAAAGAGCTGGTTAGAGGGCCGAGAGAGGACTGTCCAAACACAGAGAGAAGTCTTTTTTACGAGGCTGTGTGTTTGAATAGGTTCTGGGCAGGAGAACAAGAGGGGGGAGGGGGGTGGGGGACTGCAAATAAAACGGTTTTAATTTGATTTAATAGCAAGGCTAGAGATTTATCCTTCTGTCCGACACACACGGAGGGTGAAGCCGGCAATGAGATGAGTCCGTTGGCAAAGTGAGACTGAGGTAAACAAGAGGGATGAGGGCCTGCGTCGTGGGAGCAGGTGTGTCTCCTGTAGCCAGGTTAATACGTGGAGCACTAATAAACAGTCTGACCCTCAAAGTGGCTGGTACCGCAGCCTGGTCGGCTTTAAGTGGATCGACTCTCCTCTCTCCCCATCTCTGAAAGCCTTTTCTGAGCTTGTGCGTGTGTGTTTGTTTGAACTGCGCCAGACCTTAGCTCGATCCCTTTCTATCCTTTGCTGGTGTTTCACTTTTTATAGTTCCTGGATGTACTTGCCGTGGTGCGCTAATGGAGTAGGCTAGACGCGGAAGGGCCTAGGCTGCTAGGCATGGCAGGCTTGAAGTGGCGAGGCTTAGAGGTTGGACGGAGGTGCAGGGCTGATCCTGGTGGACTCTCGATGAGCTGCACGACATGGTGCGCCTCTCTCTGAGGTCCGCATCCCACAGAGACAAAAATCTGATGCGACCTTTTTAAACAAACTTACAGCCCTCCCCAGATTTTCAGAATGTGTCTTTGCTTGTGGGTGCACTTCTGCGTGTGTCTGTGTGTGTGTGTGTGTGTGTGTGTGTGTGTGTGTGTGTGTGTGACAGAGCCAGGGGTGTCTCTGTGCCCGCTGGCAGTGAGTTTGAAACAGAATCAGCAGCAGAGTGATCCTGTGTGCTCTCTTCAGGCCACCTAATATCCCTTACACAAGCAGGAAGCAGGTCACTGCAGGGGTCAGACACGCTCTCGCCTCATTGGTCCACATTACACATCGCAGATCACCTACCAGGAGACAGAGAGAGAGAGACAGAGAACGAGGGTGAAACGAAGGGAGGGAGGGAGCGTTGGAGAGATGCAAGAAAGAATGATTCTATATTCTTTGTGTGTATGTGTGTGTATAGACAGGGGAGAGTGCCTCCCACAGCCCTTGGTTGCAGAGGGAGGCAGCTCCCAAGAGGGATCAATGTATCAACAGCAATGTTTACCAGATCGCGGATGCTACAATCTCATCTCAATAATCTAAAAGTCTCAAATTGAAATGGTAACGAACGGAATTCAAGGAATTTTCAATATCGGGGGGGGGGGGGATGTGAATCAGCCGGACCATGTGACGAGTGTGGGCGTTAAGAGCAGCAGTCCCGTGTGTGTGCTCCATTAAGAGGAGCGTGGCGCAGGGCGGCCCTCTTTCGAGCCAAGGGCACTCGGAACACCTCACACTTGCTTCCTGTAAGTGCACTCCAAGGTCCCATTTGAGTGCCGTGTGGAGACCCATCCCTTTCATCTCTCGCTGAGAACTACATTTGGCTGAGGGCTTTCTCTTGTTCGAGATGCTCGCCTGGTGTGAAATGTCTGTCTTGGGTCTATTTTGTGACATTTTGGGGCGTTCTACTGTATTTTTCTCCCTTCCTCCAACCCGCTAATGGAGGCTTGTTAGGTGTGTGACTCTGAAATGGTGTGTCTTCACATGGTTCTAAGCAACTTCCTTTGTGGAGTGATTATGGAGCATTTTCAAAACCTCTCTACATGGCACTTGGAGGCTATTAAGACCATATTATAGCCCTCATCCCTGCCAGATGAGGGCTGCTATGTAATAGTTATAAGACCAATGCTAATGGTGATCTCAGCTATTATCGCTGATAGCCTATCAGCTACTAGAGACGTTGAGACAAAGTGGTCCAATTTGATTGGCTCAGAGCTGAGTGTGTGAGACACACAGTTACCGGGCAGAATGTTTTTGTACATTCTCGACATAAATCAGCTGCTGTTTCCGAACGCATTGTCCTACACTGTACCCAAACATTCGTCCACTGGCAGGCATCGCCATGGAAAGATTCATTAGCAGGAGCAGCTTGCAGCCTTGACTTTATTTAAGGTTCCTTTGTTTCGAGCCACCTCCCGCCCCCATCGGCGTGTGACGCTGTCTCTATCATTGGGACTTGTCCTAGTTCCCTGTGCTCGGCTGACCCCGTAACGAGTGTTTTAACCTTATGTTCCATGTGGCTCACTTGGACAGACCATCGTCCACTAGCGCGTTCATTTCAATCAATCAATTTGTGGATATGCTTTTAAAACGCAGGCCGGTTACGATACGACCACTCAACTCTTGCTTGTACAGCAGTGTCACCCCAACTCCTTATGAGGTCTGATACCTCAATGGGTCCCCCTGTGTCCCCCCCTGCCTGACTTCATCGCAGATGTCTTCCATGTTTGTATTGACCAAGTGACTCCCGCCAGGACAGAATTGTGAGGAATGTTGTTCTAGACTCTAGAGTGAAGTAAAAGTCACATGAATGCCAATATGACTGGAACCAAATCAGATCTGATTCTGATTTAGGACAAACAATGAAAGTGGCCCAAATCCAAGATTCCATGTTATTTGTGCTGGTTATGAGTCATTATGAGCAAAGAAACACAGCCTACGATGTGGACCACTCGACTGCAAGCTTGTTACGGTGGCGAACAAAATGTATTTATTTCCCCAAAAAATTCATGAGAAAAGAAATGACATTCCACTCATCCAAACAACCTTCCACGTGACTCTGCATGTCCTTGGTTCCAGAGCAATACACCTGGCACATTTCAACTTCATACAATGCCCGCTTCTCAAGAGAATCGAGTCGGACAAACAGAGTTTTCTTCCTTCATAGCTAGATGACATTGAGGGTGATGAGTTCCTCCTTCCCTCAGTGTGTAGGAGGGTGTTCCTCAGCGGGTAGCCAGTGTCACATCAGGGAAACGGTGGACCGGAGTTTCTCTCTCCAGCTTGGAAGTGGATTCAGTAAATCAGACTGCTGTGCACCTTGGCCGGCTCGCCTTGCCAACATGTCGTCTCTTTGATCTTGATCAGTGTACTGCCACGGCCCTGCTCAGGGCGTGTTGGGGCCTGTGCAGCAACAGCCCTCGTCAGACAACTTACACTAAGTGACTGTTTTGCTCTGGAATAATGAATGAGGTATGAATGACTGGTACAGTATGATGACTGGTATGATGGCTGGTACAGTATGATGACTGGTATGATAGCTGGTACAGTATGATGACTGGTATGAATTACTTGTACAGTAGAATGACTGGTATGATGCCTGATGCAGTAGGATAACTGGTTTTATGACCTGTACATTGTGACTGGTATGATAACTGGTTCCGTATAATGAATGGCAGGATAATTTTTACACTTTAATGACTGGTACAGTATAATGAAATGGTACAGTATAATGACTGCTATGATTACTTAATGGCTCGTTCTCTATGATGAGAATGTACCTGTTTGCAGCTTGGAGCAAGACCTCGGTATGCCGAGCATTCACAATGGAGACGTGTTCAAAGAACAAGAGAGATGGAGGCTCAGAGCCTGTCTCACCCTCCATGTCCTGACCTTCTGAGACCTCTGGTTGCCTAAGTGGTCAGTGATCCTATTGCAGCAGTGTGTGTGTGTGTGCCTGAAGGCCTCTGTGTTCATGGGTGTGTGTGTGCACGTGTATGATCTCTGATCCCTCTGTCACAGACGGACAGTAGACTGCTTACGTAAGCGCAGGGGCAAAAGAGTGACTGAGCTGCAACTAAGCACCCTGTATCGGGTACACGGTCCGGTCCACAGCAGTGCAGCTAGAATGGAGAGCCCCTGAAACGGGATATACCATTGTTGGGGTTCGGGGAAGGATGGGGAGGAGAGGGGGATGGGGGTTTCTAGTTCTAGTTCGGATTGTGCTCTGAAAGGGTTGCCAGGTAAAGGTTGCCAGGTAAAGGTCCTGGATTATTTTCATGCTTGATTTCATAACGTGTTCGACAGATTACCTCTTAAACAGGCTCTGACGGTTTGATGTCACGACTTGTGGCACCAGGCGTGACGTCATAGAGAACTGGGTAAAGGTTATGTGGCAAGATGCGCACACATGTAACAAGCTGAACTGGTTAACCTCATTCCTCAGTATAAATACCGCCCACTCATGCCCCTCGAACTGCTAGCTTTTCAGTAGCCTAGCTGAAGCCTTGTTTATGAAAGGTAGTCATAACGTTTGTGACTCAGAGGACCCTGCGATCCAACCGCGGACTTTTACAGGTGGGCGATGCTGACGAGCGACCCAGTGACACCTGTTACACGTGCATGTGGCGCACACCCACGCACGCATGCAAACGAGCGAGAGCGCAGTGATAGGTCTTTAGGAGGAGAGCATCCCGAAGATGAGAAGATAGATAGAGAAGGAGGGCTGGAGAGACTCCAACTGGAAGATGAAGATAATCCCCCTTGTACCTCTAAACCAGTGTCTGTTTTGGTGTGTATTTGTGTGTGTGTGTGTGTGTTACTCGCAGCTAAGGACAGCTGCTGGGCGCCTTTGAGCAGTGTGAGTTACTGGCCCCTCTCTCCACGGGGCCTCAGACTGCCTTCCAGATGGCCCACCCTTCCTCATCATTAGCCTAATGGCAACAGGTGTCTGTCTGTGTGCGCCTCCACCGAGAGGGGTGCCATGCCCACCTCCCCGCTGCTATGGCAACCCGTGAGTCGCCATGGGGGAGAGGATTAGAAGGGGATGGTGTCACTACACACACACACACCCTTTTATTCTTTATCTCCACCATGCGTGCTCAGCCGCTTCTACACAAACAAGCACTAAACCCCAGGTACATACGTGTCCCAAAACCCGTTAGCGCAACACAATCCCTCCACATGCATAGAGATATCTCCTGGAGTCAGACCCCCCTGCCCATCTGTTCCTGCTCCACATGATCAGTGTTCTCCCACCACCTGCTCTTCCATGCCACGTGGTTGTCTGGGACTCATCACTATCCTGTGTAGCGTGTTAAAAGCGTGTTCTATCCCACATATGTGGCAAGTTTTTTCACCATGCGCCATGTTGCCCTTCGTTGATTACAAACCATTCCTCTGCCTGCCTGCCTGCCTGCCTGCCTGCCTGCCTGCCTGCCTGCCTGCCTGCCCGTCTGTCTGCCTGTCTCTCTCGTTCTCTCTCTCTCTCTCTCTCTCTCTCTCTCTCTCTCTCTCTCTCTCTCTCTCTCTCTCTCTCTCTCTCTCTCGTTCTCTCTCTCGTTCTCTCTCTCTCTCTCTCTCTCTCTCTCTCTCTCTCTCATGAGCTGATGTCCTTAGAGGGGGCTGATTACTACTGTGGCCTGTGTGCTTCTGGCAAGGGGATGAGTGTAATCCTCTGGTTAGGATGTTTACAGGATGCTCCTCGTCACCAGCACTGGGTTATCAGGGTCTGGACCTGGGCCTGGTGGGAGAGCCAAGTCAGCATCGCACAGCTTAAGCTCTGTCACCCCCTTAAGCTGCACTCAGTGCTTTTGCTATATCTTAATGAGATGAATGCATGTCATTACCAGTTTGTGACACAACCACCTGGTTGAAGTTGGAAGCCTATACATTTATTACCTTGGATATTTCTCGTGTCATCAATACCTCCATCTGATAACGTTTCGTGTTCATGTGGAGACGTCTACCCGCCTCAATACCCGCATGAGTGTGCAGTACTTGGCATGAGTGTGTGTGTGTGTCTCTGAATGGGAAGGGGTCAGAGAACCAGAGAGCACCAGGCAGGTGAAACCACACCCAAGCCTTCAATTATGGAGCTTGTCTCGGTGGCACCGGCACGGGGCGCCGCTCCAGTCAGCGTCGCGGCCCGACGCTGAGCCGCCGCGGCCGTCGGTGAGAAACCCTATCAGCCTTGAGGATCACGATCCGTGCCACCCGCCCCCATCGCTTTTTATAGTGTCGGAATAACACCATCTAACTAATTGGTTTCATGTCGCTGCATAAGCAAGCTGTTGTTATGACTTGAGGTGATGGGTGCCATGCCTCTGCATTAATATTTCAAAAGGCTTCTCTCTCCCGTTTATTCTTTCTTTATGCTTGCCGGTGTCTAAATTCACGCTCCCGCCCTTTGTGTCCGGAAGCTGTCTCGAGCCTCGCGTTTAACTGAGCGGTGGCTATGCGGGTTTGACATCTATTGTTGCCGCTTGGCACCCTGAGGAAAAGAAAGACGTTACTTTGTCTGGGCCGTCGAGCAGGAAATTGCTTTCCATTTCAGCACGCGGCCCGCGAGTGTGCGTGTGTTTGTCGGGCCCCGTGCCCTGTTTGCGTCCAGCCGACTGACGTGTCCTTCTTTGGGGGCATCAATAATTCAGGAGTGAGGGGAAGTGAAGCCAGGCCACTGGTTAAAACAGACTTACAGGCCCGGCCATTTGCGCAGTGGGGAAATCGTACGTGACAACCCCCATGTCATCTGTTATCTCCACTGGGCTTTAGAAATATGCTCAGCGGGGTGAACACCTGTCCCTGACAATGGCAGAATAATTTGCTGCTCTCTGGGAAAGCAGGTTGGCAGTCAGGCTGGTGTACCTTGGGTCTTGGTCGTCGCCTCAGTGTGATTGAGGACTGAACGGCAGTGAACTGTACTGGACTGTGTGTGTGTGTACTTTACTACCGCCGGACAATGGTGCCACAATACACACATACACACTGTTTACCCACTGCTTTGTCAGTTGGGTTGGTTAACATCAACTATGAAGTCTATGTAATATTTGATTTGGGAGGGGGGGGGGGGGGGAGGGGGTAGCACGTATTGTGTCCGGTTTGTTTGCGGTTCGGTTGCTGTGCAGTTGTCCATCGCTGGGCAGATCAGGGAATGGATGGAGAACTGATTGCTTATTGTCCTTCCACTTTCACCTGTAGCTTTTTGTGGTGATGTGAGCTGGGTTGAGACTGACGACCACCACAGAACTACCACCTTATCTGCTGACTACCTCTGTCAAGGCCAGACTTTACACAGTGTGGGAGTGTACGTGCCCCTTCCCATGTGGTCAGCCAAGCCTTCGGCCGCCCTGCTTGTCCGGACCTGCTGGTTGAGGATGAAAGGATATTGTGTGTATGTGAAAGGTCAACGTTTGTATCCATAGCTACACAGTCACAAGGATGTGAAACTGGTGCTCCCAATCACTCCCAAGACATCTGGACCCAAGCTGATTGGCCGGAGGACACTTCAAACACAACGCTTCTTACTGGCCAACAGATCTCTGTAGGGATTAACAGATCTATGTAGGGCATACTATACATGGATATCTTATCTTGTGCCAACCCAGCCAGTCAATACTTTCTTTTTATTAACTTAGGAATGGTCCATGTCCTACTGTTCCTCGCATAACTGTCCTACATCTTTTATTACTGAGCTACCCACATCCCCAGTCTTTCAGGCTGTGTGCCTACAGGGTGTTTGGCATGTGTGGAAGGGAAAAAGTCTGTTTTGGTGGAAAGATCTGTTTCCACCAAAGGTATGTCTTCTGTCTACATTCTGGAGTTTAAACACGTTTATCAGTCAGCTGAGGGAAGAAAAAATAACACCAGACAAGAAATAGGACTCTGAATTATGAATAGATCAAAACCACGGAAATGGTGTGCTGCAACATGAAGGTCAGGAAGCTCATTTTCGTAATGAACACAGAGAGAAGGTTGCGATAGGAAACAACAGCTGGCATTGGGACAAGAAGGCAGATGAATGCACAAAGCAGAACTTGTCTCATGTTTCATATGGCCCTGGCAGCTTTCGTCCCTGTCTAAGCACAGGGACTGGAGCAATACACTCAAAAGGAGACATAACTGCAAGAAAATAATTGATGTCAATCATTGTATTAATATGAAGAAAAAAACTGTATATATTATAATGTATAAGATATTAATAAGGTAATATAGGGGAAGACCGTCTCTATACCGATTAGGATTTGCCAGTGGTTAATCCTTCGATTTATCCCACACATGGCTGCAAAGATGCATATGCTCGTCTGTGCAAAAGCCCTCTCTCAAAACACACAATGGTGCACACACACAGACACGCACGCGCACACGCAGGTTATGTGGTGTGGCAGGAGACACCGAGCAGAGAGATGGAGTGATACTCTTGTGGAAGTCTCTCCCCTGGCCTGGTCACATACCCAGGACACCCCGACCCTGGCCCCGACCCCGACCCTGGCCCCGACCCTGGCCCCGACCCTGGCCCCGACCCCGACCCTGGCCCCGACCCTGGCCCCGACCCTGGCCCCGACCCTGGCCCCGACCCTGGCCCCGACCCTGGCCCCGACCCTGGCCCCGACCCTGGCCCCGACCCTGGCCCCGACCCTGGCCCCGACCCTGGCCCCGACCCTGGCCCCGACCCTGGCCCCGACCCCGACCCTGGCCCCGACCCTGGCCCCGACCCTGGCCCCGACCCTGGCCCCGACCCTGGCCCCGACCCCGACCCTGGCCCCGACCCTGGCCACAGACACCCACTTGGTCGCTTACAACAGCCTGTTTCCTGAGAAACCTGAACTGAGTTGGTACGTCATCGCTGTTTGAGTGTGTGTGTGTGTGTGTACACTGGTTTTAGAAGGTCAGAGAAGAACATGTATTTAGCATTGCAGTCATCAGCCCCTGTCACGACCTGATACTTGTCAGACTTCCTGGCCGGACCCTCGGCGGTCACAAACACAATCCAGTCTTCTTCTGCTCTCCTGTTTCACCTCCTCTCTCTCGCCACCATTAGTGACAGAGAAAAGAAGGGTTGTAAAGAGAGGACAAAGACGAGCGCTATTGAAAAGCCGACCCATGTGGCTCACCGGTCACGTGTGCACACCTTGTAGCCTTGGGCCTTACCGCAGGGCCCCTTGGTTCCAATCCACTCTCTCTCTCTCTCTTCCTTGCAGTGCCCCTACAAAATGCTCTGGGCATCTGTCCCTCTCTCATGTCCTCACTTTCCCCTCTCTCCTCTCCGATGTGTGCTGATTACGAGCTCAGTCCCCCCCCCCCCCCCCGCCCTCCGTAATTAGTATGTGTTTAAAAGTCAGATCTCGCCTCTTGAATTTCAATCGAGGGGCTTCAAAGTGAGCGGCCTGGCACTGGAGGGTGTGGGGGGGGGGGCAGGGGGGTGTCATCAAATGAGCCGAGTCCGCGCGTCTTGAGGCCTCGCGCGCCGCTCCCCCGCCCCCACCCCTCGCGCGCGGTGAACGCAGCGCGGCGTTTCGACCCCCCCCGGTGAATATTCGAGAGCCGCGTACCGAGTCCCAAGCGTCGCGTTCGTTAGCGTCCTGCTGGCCGGGAAAAGTTTCCTCATCGGTGGCGGAGGTGAAGGGAACTCGGTCCCCACTCTCCAGCACTTAGCGAGGTGAATAAATATCTCCGCCTCGCCATTTCTCCCTCCCCCCCGGTGTAATTTAATGAGTCGTCATCATTATTATGGTTATTACAGCCCGACAACGTGCTGTTCCCTTTTTGTACAGCCTCTGCAGACCGTCGTTGAAAGCGAGCCTGGGTCTGAATGGCCTTAAGTGGGGTTGTTCGTCAGGGATGATTGTGGATGATGGCTCCGGCCTATCTCTCTCTCCCCGGTAAATGCCACGGAGGACACAATGTCCTCCGTCAATCTCTCTGTGTTCGGGGGGGGGGGGGGTGCTGTGGAGGCGGCGGTGACACTCTCGCCGACGTCAGGTCTTTTGTACTCGTCCCCGTGAGCAGGGTGGCTAAAAAAGGGGACTGTCATCCCTTAAATCATCCCTGCCTGCCCTCGTCACGCCTGCTGGACATGGCGTCCGTCCTGCCCGCGTGTGCGATGGTCGTTAGGAGCCGTGGGCGACCGTCAGCATACATTCATGGTTGAGGGCTGAGGGGGGGCCTTTAACCCTTGTGTTCTCTTCGGGTCGTTCTGACCCATCAGTCATTGTGACCCACCGTCGTATTGCGACAACTTTACCGCATACAAAAACGTTTTCTTTTAACCGTCGGGCTGTCTCAGACCCCCCACATTGCGAAGGTTAAAAGAAAATGCTATTTATTTGTTTTTGTATTGGGTAAAATTGGGTAAACACAACGATGGTTCGTTGTGAACCTTTGGGTCATGTGACCCGAAGGCAGCACAAGGGTTAAGTGTTCGGAGGATGCTTGGTCGATGCAGATGCCATATGGTTGACGAGCCCTGCTGCTGTGCGATAACAACATCCAGCTGCTGCCAACAAAGAGAGATGGTTGTACGTTGCGTAATGGCCAATCGTTAAACTCCTTCTCTCTCTGCCCCTCCCACTCTCTCTCTCTCTCTCTCTCTTAGATGGTGGTTCTCAGGGACCCTATGGAGGACCCCGACGATATCCTGCGTGCCAACCGCTCCAGGGAGAAGACCTACATGTTCGATGTGGCGTTCGACTTCTCAGCCAATCAGGTGAGAGGATGGCTCCGGAGTGCGTTCGAGACGCCGTTCGCCGGCCCGCGATGTCGCTAACGTCGTTCTCCTCTGTTCCCGCGTAGGAGGAAGTGTATCGCTCCACCACCAAGGGCCTGATTGAGGGCCTCATCTCAGGCTACAACGCCACTGTCTTCGCTTACGGACCCACAGGTGTGTGTGTACTGTGTGTGTGTGTGTGTGTTGTGTGTGCGATACGTCCCGACTGCTTGTTCACACAGCGACCCACTTTCACATACTGTCTGCCTTCAATTTCACGGCTGATGCTCCTGCTGTACGATTACTGCTGAGTAAATGGAGTAAGTGGAGGGCAGCTGATCTTCTCGTCCTGTTATCTCGAGCCCCCGTCCTCTGAGGCTCCCCCCCAGCCTCGGTTGTCAGCCAGCGAGGATGTCCTTGAGGGCTAATTCATCCCCCCCCCCCCCCCACACCGACTACCCAGCTCACTTCCTGTTGTCCTAATATCCGTCAAAGGATTCCAGTCACAATCCATATCATCTCCCGCTGTTTTGATGAAAGCCTGTCGTCCGGGGAGGCTAATTGGCCCGGTCTGTGGATTTCCTCAGTGAGACGGGAAGCTGATGTCAAGGAGTCCTCCTGGTTTTTTAATGGGGAGGTGAGAGAGGGAGGTGTTGCCATGGGTGACACCTGTGGATGAGTCGAGCGCAGACGGCAACAGCAGACCAGGCCTTTCCCCAACTGGAATCTCTTCCTGCTACTGTGCCGTAGCTCTGTCCAGCCCCCTCCCTCCCTTCCTCCTTCCCTCCTCTTCCTCCCACATCTTCCTTTACCTTCAATTGTTCATTGCACAGAAGTCATAAAACTCCTCACTCTTCATGTCTGCTCATGTAGAAGTAAACTCAGGGATTTCAGTCCTCTGTGTGCCTGTGTGTGTGTTTGTGTGTTTGTCTGTAAAACGGTCCCAGAGATAAGGTCTCTAACCAAGATCCAAGAGCCAAGCTTTTCAAAGAATCAAGCTTGACTAGCTGTAATAGCTGTTGACTCATTTGTGGCGTGTGTGTGTGTCTCTATGTAGGTTGTGGGAAGACGTATACAATGTTGGGGACAGACAAGGAACCAGGGATCTATGTACGTACTCTGAACGACCTGTTCCACGCCATTGAGGAGACCAGCGATGACATGCAGTACAGCGTCTCCATGTCCTACCTGGAGGTGAGTCCGCTTTCGTGAAAATATTACGAAAAACCAAATCAAAGATATAATAAAACCAATCAAACCTGACCACACATGCCGTTCCCTCTCACACACTGAAACACACACACTCTCTCTTCCTAGCCGAGTTCATCAGAGGTGAAGATCATGACTGGTTGTCATGTGTTAATAATTGCCCATAAAGGGCCACCGCCCAGATACACAAGCCCACTTTATCTGATAAGATTATTACCGTCAATAAGAAGATCCATCACTGATAAAACTGTTGCTAACCACTGGCCACTAGCATTCTATGTTGTCTGCCTATCTGCCAATGAACTCTCATTGGTTGAGTCCAGTTGATGTCTGGTTGGCTGAGAGATTATCTCAGTGACTGTGTGATAGAATAATTGATTGTTTGGGGAGTTATAGCAAACCCAGACCTGAGTCTGTGTGGACTGGGACAATATTGACACTGGCAATGGTGGTCTTCATTAACAAACAGCCACTGTGTTGGTGAACACATCATGCTTGATTGCTAAATCCTTTTAATGGAATTAAAAGCCGAGGACAAAACTAAACAGTGTTAATGACATTAAGGAAGACTTGGAATTGTGTTTGCTCCATTGCTTTTGGATTAGATTAACGCTATTCATGTAATGGAATTAAAAGAGGAATTCAGGGGGGTTTGTAAGTAGACACATGTTTAACTCGATTCTTTTCCTCTTACAGGACCTTGGACATGTTCAAGTTTATATGTTGTTTTAGTATTTTCCCCTCTGGTATCTTATAAGAAACAACAGCTCAGACCCAGCAAGCGGCAGCCATCTTGTAACGCATGAATAGAATAACAAAAATGTTCTTCCTTTAGAAAACTCGGGATGGGGATATAACAGTAACACATATAACAAAGACTAGTGACTCAGACGGCATCATTTTAACTTGTTCAGACTGACAGCTCAAGGGAGGAGAGAGAGAGCCGGAGAGCGAGTGAAAGAAAGCAAGAGAAAGACAGATGACGGACATGTTTTAATGAAGAACAGAGCATGAAAAGAGCACTCCTCTATTCATCGTCAGATGTGGGAGAGATGCACAGTGAACACATTTTTGTTTGTGTACAATCACCAATCATGTCTTTCTAAAGAGCGAGGGGGAGTGTGGCGTGAGACAGCGAAAAGACACACTGGGAAGATGTGTTTCCACCACCAGTTTTCTGGACTGTTTGAGCTGTTGGGTAGAGAGATGCGGATCATGAGATCCAATGCAAGGGTCTCTTCCGTGAGTTGTAACATGTGTTCTAAGCTGGCCCGTGGTCCTAGTCTGGTCTGTGGTCCTAGTCTGGTCTGTGGTCCTAGTCTGGTCTTGTGTCCCTAGCCTGGTCTTGTAGCCATAGTCTGGTCCTGTGATCCTAGTCTGGTCCTGTGGTCCTAGTCTGGTCTGTGGTCCTAGTCTGGTCTTGTGTCCCTAGCCTGGTCTTGTAGCCCTAGTCTGGTCCTGTGATCCTAGTCTGGTCCTGTGGTCCTAGTCTGGTCTGTGGTCCTAGTCTGGTCCTGTGGTCCTAGTCTGGTCTGTGGTCCTAGCCTGGTCCTGTGGTCCAAGTCTGGTCCTGTGGTCCTAGTCTGGTCCTAGTCTGGTCCTGTGGTCCTAGTCTGGTCTGTGGTCCTAGTCTGGTCCTGTGGTCCTAGTCTGGTCCTGTGGTCCTAGTCTGGTCCTAGCCTGGTCCTGTGGTCCTAGTCTGGTCCTGTGGTCCTAGCCTGGTCCTGTGGTCCTAGTCTGGTCTGTGATCCTAGTCTGGTCCTGTGGTCCTACTCTGGTCTGTGGTCCTAGCTTAGCTTGCCCTGGAGCTGTGTCTGTGACGTGTGTGTTTGCCGTTTCTAGGGAGCGATTGGTTGCCACTGAACTCCCTCCACAAAGAGCTTAGGTGTTTTACGGCCCTGCCCGGCCATGCACACACATCTCCTCCTGCTCACCGTCACGCCAGATGCTGCTTCTTGTGGCTTTCTCACTCTTTCTGTTTCTCTCACACGCACACACGCACACATCCATAAACAGAAACTCAAATCCGATATTACGTGTCACTGCCCCCAGCGCGCGTATTGCGCTGTTGGACAATAAAAAATAAACAAAAATGTCTTCTTCTATAAACGGACACTCTCTCCCATCTGTTATGCTTCCCTCCCTTAACCAGAGGATATGTCTTTTTTCCTGCCCTTCATAGGGATGGAAAGAACAACCCGATAAAATGCCCTGTTTTCCATCTGAATTGGCCCACCTGTAGGGGCTGGGTCTGGGTTAGCTCAGTTAGCGAGCAGGGTCATTCAGGGAAGCGAATTACGAGTCCTCCACTCTCTAACAGCGGATACACTGTTAATCCCATCCGCCTCTCCTCCGTCTCTCAGTTTCCTGGCGGCAAGGTTGGGATGTCACCTTCCACCTGACACTTTGGGCGGGGGTAGTGGGCTCCCCACCAAGAATCACAGTCTACCCCAGATGATATTATCTTGAGAGGAACCTGCCTTTCTGCTGACAGAACCTCACAAGGCAGAGCTGCTTAAATAACAAACGGCCGTGTTTGGTCTCTATTTTGAGCTCTACCCTGAAGGCCACGAAGTCTGAATGAGTTGTTTACCCTGCTCCGTGGATTAAACACCTTTCTTAAACAAACAACTTCAAAAAATACTTACACGGACCCAAAGTGAGCCGCCACTAAACGGTGACAGTGGTGTTGGAATACCCCGTGTGTAGGGATTGCGGAGGCGGTTGTGTGTTCACATCTACCCTGCGTTGCTTCCTTGTTCCTCTAGATCTACAACGAGATGATCCGGGATCTTCTGAACCCGTCTTTGGGCTTCCTGGACCTCAGAGAGGACTCCAAGGGGGAGATCCAGGTGGCGGGCATCACCGAGGTGTCCACCATCAATGCGCGCGAGGTGAGCAACCCCCAACTCTGATATCAGCTCATATGCACGAGCATGGAAATGCAAATGCACACACACTCACACTCACATAGACAGACACACAAACCCATTTTGTTAACAGAATAGAATGCGATAAATGCATGAATACTGACTTTTTCCAACTGCCTCAACAGTGCCATCAGCGAATCAAAACTAAAATTGTTCCCTCAGCAAGCCTTGCACGGCGTCTTCTGATTGACGACTAGGCTACCTCGCGTTACAATTATATACGTGTGTGTGTGTGCGTCAGATCATGGAACTGCTGATGAAAGGGAACAAGCAGCGCACCCAGGAGCCCACGGCGGCCAATCAGACGTCGTCCCGCTCCCACGCCGTGCTGCAGGTGGCCGTGAGGCAGCAGAGCCGCTCTCCAGACGTGCTGCAGGAGGTCCGCTTCGCCCGCCTCTTCATGATCGACCTGGCCGGCTCCGAGCGAGCCTCGCAGGTAACGGCTCGTGGGGGGGAATTAGGGGCCCGTGTTGAAGGTGTGTTTGCGGTTGGGTGGATGCACGTTTGGGAGGATCCGAGGGCTGTGTGTGTGTGTGTGTGCTTTGGTGCATGTGTCTCTCTCTCCTTCTGTGAGCCCGTTACGTGAGAGGTCTCTCTGTCTCACCGACAGAGAGTAGAGTACAGCCACTAGCATGGGCACGTGCCAGGGTTCCAGAGCTCCATGGGTCAGGTGTGTGTGCGTGACAGAGAGAGAGAGAGAGAGAATGAGAGAGAGAGAGAGAGAGAGAGAGAGAGAGAGAGAGAGAGAGAGAGAGAGAGAGAGAGAGAGAGAAGGAGAGAGAGTTTATGTGCTCTCTCCTCTGCGATACATTCTGGCGTCAATCCCACACACGCTCGCTCACACACACACACACACACCCCCTCCTGTTGTTTTCATATAAGACCAGGGAGGTGATCCTAGAGGCCCCCGACAGTACACCAAGTCTCCATGCAGTACAAGGGCCTAGGAGGGGTAATGTGTCTATTGCATTCTGTAGGGCTTATGCAACTCATGATACTTGATATCAGCTTCTCTATGTCGGGATTACAAAATGGTTGCCCTGCTGTAACTAGGTACTCCAATGGTTTTATAGAACACTTATGGAGTCATTCCAAGACTGTCAACAATGGGAATCGGCGTGTTGATGTGTTCAGTGTATGCCGTAAAAGAAGTGGACATAAAGGCTACTTTGTTCATTTCTCTTTTGATGGCAGCGGAATTTCTTTAAAAGAACAATTAGCTGGTCCAATTTGTTGCTCCCCGCTCCTCAAAACATTATCAAGGCCGGCCTCGTTATCCACATTGACATGCCACTCACGATGAATGTTTTGCGTTACCATCTTTATTAAGGTTGTCAGATCCCCCTCCTATCCCCCCCTCCCCTCCTCGTACAATCCTTGCAACATGAGAGAAAAAAAAACACATTAAATCACGCCTAAAGGGAGAAAGCACTTATTTACCATGGAGACTGAAAGGTTAACCGCTCACGTGGATATATGGCCTCCGTGGACGTCCAGTATGCGGTCCTTTAAGCTCATGGGGAACAAAGAGTGTTTCATCAGCCCTGCTGAGGGAACTGTCTGTGGGCTGTGGAGGACAGGGCTGTGTGCTGTCTGGATGTGGATGCCGTGTGGAGTGTGGGCTTCTCCTGGTGAAGGATACTGTGGGAGGCTGTGGAGGGCAACGGCAGGCAGGTGGGCAGGGTGGAAAAATATAGAGATGTAGCGCCCTCTGCTGGTTGAGAATGTTATTGTTGGTTTTGGAGCGCCAGCTGGTTTCTTTTGACGACAAAGACCGCTCTCTTTCTCTCTTTCTTTCTTTGTCAGACTCAAAACAGGGGTCAGAGGCTAAAAGAGGGGGCGCACATCAACCGCTCCCTCCTGGCATTGGGCAACTGCATCAACGCCTTGAGCGAGAAGCATGGCAACAAGTACGTCAACTACCGGGACAGCAAGCTGACGCGCCTGCTAAAGGTCAGAACCCAAACGCACCACTGACCGACCGCGTGTCGATGACAGGCCTGCTCCGAATCCTTCCTCCCTCCGCTGCGTCAGCGTGTGGCTTGTTCGCCGTGGCCTGACTTGTCTGTGATTGGCAGGACTCGCTGGGCGGGAACAGCCGGACGGTGATGATCGCTCATATCAGCCCCGCCTCCTTGGCCTTCGAGGAGTCTCGGAACACTCTGTCCTACGCCGACCGCGCCAAGAGCATCCGGACGCGGGTGAGCTCGGTGTTGTGTGTTCACCCCCCCAAAAATGTTTTACATCCCCAGTAGCCCCCCTCCCTCCTCCTCTCCCCCCTCCACCCCCGTCCCTTCTTCCACCGCTGCCCGTTTCCTAATCCAGCTCGCCGTGTGGTCCACCCCCGCAGGTCAAGAGGAACCTGCTGAACGTGTCCTACCACATTGCTCAGTACACGAACATCATCTCCGAGCTGCGCAGTGAGATCCTGCGCCTGAAGCAGAAGATCGCCGACCAGGCCGGACGCCAGCTGAGCTCTGACCGCGCGGACATCCGGCACGTCCAGGGTAATTCCCCCAGCCTGGCTCGCTGCCCTCCTCTCCCGCCACTCAGTCCAACGATGTTCCCAAACTTTGTTTACGCCTAAGCCTCACCGTCCAAATCCTTGGAAATCGAACAGCTGGTGTAGCGTGAGGACAGCACGAGGACGCGTTTGTGTTTGACTGTCCCCTTCTTATCTCCCCTAATCACCTCTCCTGTCCCCTACTCTCCCCTCTCCTCCCTTCCTCTCTCCTCTCCCCTCCTCTCCATAGCGGAGGTGCAGGCTCATTCCAGCCAGCAGAGCCGGGCTGAGATGGACCAGCTGAGGGAACAGCTCCTGGACGCCTTCCGCCAGCAGATGGAGATCAGGAAGAGCCTGATGGAGCTGGAGAACAGCAACATGGAGATCCAGCTGGACATGTCCAAACACCTGCACACCGTCACCGAGTCAGTGTCCCAAGAGAAAGTTGTGATTTCCCTGCACATTGTTGGCTCTGGACCTAAATATTTTTGAGCCATAATGCCTGGCTATGACTTATGACCCAAATGAAAGGTCTGGCTTATTTCAGCAATAGAACTATTTCCTGTCAAACGAGGCCTTGTGTCTGGCCTGAGCCAAATTCTCCTCACATAATCTGGTCTGTTTCCCCCAAGAGCACAGGTGTCCAGGGTTAAAGGAACAAACAATCATGAACGCAATACCATTATCCCCTCTCGTCGTTTTGCCCTCCGTAGCTGGGAGCAGGAGCGAAGCCGTCGCAGGAAGAAGTGGCGAGCCGAGAGGAGGAAGGAGAGCTTCAACAAGGACGAGAGTGAGAAGGACTCGGACTCCCCAGAGTCTCCCCCCGACAGCACCGAGACCCAGCAGGTGGCCATGGCCAGGGAGAGCCTGGTCACCCTCATGGCGGAACAGAAAAAGATCCTGAAGCAGAAGGTGCGTGTGTCTGCACTACACAACCTCGGCCTCTAGAGGGAGCCGGACAGCAACACAAGCGCACACTTACTATGGCATTGGAATGGAATGAAGGTGCAGCACATTTGTGGTTCTTCTGTGAAATTGTCTTATCAAACAAGACCAAGACGTTGTATTTATTCATCTTTGTACTCTCACAGCTATCAATACATGTCCAAATGAACATGTGCGATAAACGTAAAAGTAATCTTTATAAGTAGATCATTTATTTGATCAATTGTATTCATTTCAAAACTCATACATCCTAAAAAAGTACAGCAAAGCCTTTGACAGCAGAACAATATAAACCATGACATGCCGCCGTCACCAACAACCCATCTCACCCGCCGTTCCTCCTCCTGTCCACCAGGCGTCGCTGGAGCGCCGCTTCCTGGAGCTGCGGGAGCGCGCCCAGCGCCTGGAGGAGCTCCTGCCCCGCCGGGTGAGCTCCGAGGAGCAGCGCGAGGTGCTGGGCCTCCTCTGCAAGGTCCACGAGCTGGAGATCGGCAACGCCGAGATGCAGTCGCACGCCCTGCTCAAGGACAACGTGATCCGCCAGAAGGACTTTGTGGTGCAGCGCTACGAGCAGCACAGGCTCCTGTGCGACGAGATCATCCAGCAGCAGAGGCGGTTCATCGACGGTGCGTCCCCCCCCCCCCCCCGCAGTGAACGAACGCTTCCTCATCCTCGCTTTACGCCGGAAGTCGTTGAGATGTGTTGTCGAGCGGGCCTGGGTTAGGTCGCCTGCCTCGGAGAAAGAATGCTGAACATTCCACATGAAGCCAGTGAAGAGAGGGCGTGTGTTTGTCCTCCTTTATGTCCTCCTATAGAAAGTAGTCTAACCTGGTGTGTGTGTGTGTGTGTGTGTTGCAGACCACAGCCTCCTGGTCCCACCCCACCTCCAGGACCTGTATGAGATGTACTTGAGGGAGCTGGATGAGAGAAACTTGAATCGAGCCATGGCCCTGGATAAGTTAACCGGGCGCACCTACAAGGTAGGAAAACACACACAGACACACACACACACACATATAAGCTCACACCACCACACATGCTCAATCCTTCCCCTTGCTGCCTCCAGGAGGGCTCCCTGCCCAAGATCACCCTACCCTGCCGGGTCCGAGACCACCTACCGGAGCTGGACTCGGACCAGGAGAGCATCCGAACCATGGGCTCCGACAACAGGCGCGGGCGGGCCCGCCGACACACCCTTCCCCCAATCCTACCTGAGCCAGTAGGGTAAGAACCTGGGCCCCGTTCACTAAACCGGTGGTTTTCCTTGGAGCCCCCCTACTTTTACCGAAGAAAAGCAGAGCCCTCCCTGACTCCCCCCTCCACCCCCTCACACACACACACACCGAAAAAATAAAGTGATTCATTCAAAATGTTTATTGGTAAAATGTTCTTCAATTATAGTTTTTCTTTCTTTTTCTCTTTGGTTCACCCTGGTTATCTTTGTTTATGATATACTGTAGGCCTATACACACACACACTATATAGCTCTTTCCTTGCTCTCCCTCACACCAATTCACTGAAACGGGGAAGTTTGTTGCATACACACATGCACATCATGTGAACACTGGTTTTGACAGAGCTATAATGTAAAATGCTATAAAAAAAAATTTTTGGATGATGACTCCTCAGCAGTTTTACGTTTCTTAGACATGTTGTTTCATTCATAAAATACTGATGATCTGACTACAGGAAGAACAAGCTGCTAGCTGAAACTTTTACGTTTCTCTGCCATTATTATTCTTTTTTAGATTGGACTTGGCAATGCAAGCATATGATTTTTAAAGACATTTAAAAATTTATACATTTTACGATTAAATTACAGTGGAACATTTTATGCACGTTTGACCTCAAAGCAAATGAGATTACATACCCCCCCCCCCCCCCCCCCCCCCTGTGAACTCTGGCACCCCCTAGAGGGGGGGGGGGGGCGCGGACCCCAGGTTGGAAACCACTGCACCCAAACACAGCGCCTCCGTCTCTGTCGAGGGCGTCTGTCGACAACGCTCTCCTCTCGCACACAGGGACAACAACCGCATGTTCAGGAACAGCCCTCACGCCCGACAGATGAAGCAGTCGGTGGTGATGACGCCACCTCCCATCCACATCAACGGCCAGGGCAACCGGGAGGTGAGGCCCACCTGGGACATGAACCTGCCCTGGGGAACTAGGGTTTCATATGATAAAACATGTGGAGTGGTTGTAATCCTGTGTGTGTGGTGATTACTCTGTGTGTGGTGATTACTCTGTGTGTGTGGTGATTACTCTGTGTGTGTGGTGATTACTCTGTGTGTGGTGATTACTCTGTGTGTGTGGGGATTACTCTGTGTGTGGTGATTACTCTGTGTGTGTGGGGATTACTCTGTGTGTGGTGATTACTCTGTGTGTGTGGGGATTACTCTGTGTGTGGTGATTACTCTGTGTGTGGTGATTACTCTGTGTGTGTGGTGATTACTCTGTGTGTGGTGATTACTCTGTGTGTGTGGTGATTACTCTGTGTGTGTGGGGATTACTCTGTGTGTGGTGATTACTCTGCGTGTGTGGTGATTACTCTGTGTGTGTGGTGATTACTCTGTGTGTGGTGATTACTCTGTGTGTGGTGATTACTCTGTGTGTGTGGGGATTACTCTGTGTGTGGTGATTACTCTGCGTGTGTGGTGATTACTCTGTGTGTGGGGATTACTCTGTGTGTGGTGATTACTCTGTGTGTGGTGATTACTCTGCATGTGTGGTGATTACTCTGTGTGTGGTGATTACTCTCTGTGTGTGGTGATTACTCTGTGTGTGGTGATTACTCTGTGTGTGGTGATTACTCTCTGTGTGTGGTTGTAACCCTCCGTGACGTGTGCTCTCAAGCTGCAGCCCTCCGCCCCAGAGAGCGCCCTGAGCTACAACCACCTGAGCCACAGCGTCAGCAGCCATCTGGACTCCTCCCCCGAGAGCAGCGAGACGGGCGCCGATGTCCCCCTCTCACGCAAGGGTAAGAGACTCCGCCCCAACCGTCACTCCCCACGGAGATACAGGGAAAGGGGACGGACGGAGGAAATTAAAGATTTATTTAAAGATCGATGGCTAGGTAGCGTGGAAACCAGTGTTTTGGATTTGAACTGTACCCGAGGAAGAACTGTTGGTATAAGCCGTGTTTATTGAAGTCTGGTCAAATCTGATTCGACTCCTCAGAGAGGCAGCAGATCCTGAAAGGCGTCCAAAGCATCGCGGTGAAGGCCGCCCGCCGACGCTCCAAAGCCCTGGAGGTGGACGCCCTCCGGCTGCCCCCTCCCCCCTCGCCCCTGGACCCCAAGAAGCAGAAGAGCAGTCTGTCCCTGAGCGAGGCGCCCCCCAGGGGCCCGGCCCTGCGCCACGGCCGGCAGCCCAGCCCAGAGCTGCGACACGCCACCTCTGACGACAATCTGTCCAGCAGCACCGGCGAGGGCCCCGGGCCCCAGGGCCCCTGGACACGCCCGCGCCACCGCGCCCAACCCGCCCCCAAGATCCCCACCCCCCGGGATCAGGATTTCGAATCCCGTCGCAGGAAGAGGCGTTCCCGCTCGTTCGAGGTCACCGGCCAGGCGGTGAGTGTTTGTTTTTTGATCCACTGGCTGATGTCATTGGCTTTGGATTGTGAACTACAGTTCCCTATGGGCAAACTAAACTTAACGCGTATACTATTTGAATCCCCCAGTTGCCTCAGTCAAAGACCACTACTGCACAACGGTTCCGCCCTCTGGACAGTACATCAGACCCCCACCTCCACATCAATGGCCAGCCCCAAGCCCCCCTGCTCCGCCCTCAGCACAGGGGGGTCCCTCCTCTCACCAAAGTCCGGCTGCCCCACAACAGCCAGCAAACAGGTCAGGCAGCCTTCACCATCTCATAACAGACTAATAAATGATAGATAACGGTTGTCTTAAGATGCCTCCATGACGGTCTGGTGGTATATGTCGGGAGTCAGGTGGCTGAGCGGTTAGGGACGTCATTTGGCCGTGCCAAATGACGTTGTGTCCTTGGGCAAGGCACTTCACCCTACTTGCCTCAGGGAGAATGTCCCTGTACTTACTGTAAGTCGCTCTGGATGAGAGCGTCTTCTAAATGACTAAATGTAAATGTATGTCGAGCTCTCTTGGACTAAGCAGAGCTGTGGCTTATTGTCAGTCCAGTGCTGGAGTTTGGTCTAACGCTTGGCTTGTCTTTTTCAGAGGCCTCCCCACTGGCTCACACAAGCACCCTTAAGCGTGTATCCCAGCTCAGGCAGCCTCTGCTCTACATCACCACCACGGGGGCCGGGGGCCAGCGCACACGCAGGCACTGAAGACCTGGGAGGCAGCCCAACACCAGCACTGATCTGAGCCTGGAGGGAAATTCGCTGACTTCTCCCTTCCTCGGAGCTTGTTTTTTGGGCAGGGAGGTCTAGGATGAGCCCCTCGTTCTACATCACCGACAGAGGGAGAACCGGGAGTGTGATCTGCCTAATGGAACCCCCCCCCCCTCCTCCCCTTATGCCTTGGGCTGATCACAGAGACTCACCAATAGAAAGCGTAAAGACAGTATGACCTCATCATGGGCCCCAAAAAACGTGTGTATGCCTGACTGTCCTACATGTTTTTTTCTCTGGTCAGTACACCCTGTAGATGACCCCCTCCCCCCCCATGCTTCTAAGAATGACCTGCAGGACCTGTAGTTGATTAAAGATAGCTTGGGGACGAAAGTCAATGCTTTTCATGAACTACAATGTGTCAATGTTATGTCAAGCTACTGAGTGGATTTGTTAGAAATGTTAACACTGTAATCTTCAAAGACACCATTGTGTTGTGTGAGTCAGTTGAACTAACAAGACAGGGGTTCATCTGACCTACCTTAGACCCAGCCTTATCTGAAGAGGAGTGACAGAGAAGGCAGTGAATGTAATTGCACATTTGATGTGATAAACCAATACTGACATTTGTCATACCATACCATTGTATTGTATTTGAGGGGGGTTCAATATCAAAATCACAAAATGAGGATATGGTTACTTCTGTATTCAACTTGAGTTTGATAAATTTTTCTTTGGAACCTGTGAAGGTCTTTATGCCTTTTGTCACCCAGACATGATTTTTTAAGTCCATGTCTTGCTCTAGTAGTGTCGGGCATAACAGCACTACAAAATGCATTCCCAACTGTAGATTGTATTTTTAATGATTGACATTGTTCTGCTGCCTTTTCTTTTATGATACATGACCAAAACGTTTGTCTTTGACATTGTTTTCATAATTATAAACACTTTTTTCTATGCTTTATTTTGTACATTTTTTATTTGTACCCAAATAAAATTGTCATGAAATCCGGGGGTTGTGATGCATGTGTATGTGTGATGTATTTGTAAGATTGATAGAATATGCCTTTATTCTACTGATGCTACGCTACACTGTGGGCCACAGTATTCATATACCAATATACTGTATATATATATTGCCTATATATCAACCAACATACAGTATATCAACCAGGGGCCTGTACTATGAAGAGAGTTCAACATTCCAGAATGCACATGCACTGTGGGTTGTGCAGAGGCTATAGGACAGGGCCCGAGGCAGAAGCCATACCTACAGAAATCTCCTTCCATGGCTCTGGTTATATGGTTAAAGCCAATGCCATATGCGCTCTAACTACACCGATTTAAGACATTTCAGATGTTTTTGAAACGTGTTGTTTACATTTTAAGTGTATTTAAGGCATGCAACTATTACTTACATGTGTACATTTATGAAATGTATCGTTTATACTTGACACTATATGTATTTTGATACATTGTTGAAAAGCATTAAAAAAAACTAGAAAGACCTTTATTCTGAAGCTGACTTCACGTAAATTGTTGGATAAGGAAGTGAATGAGCTGACAACAGATCATTGCGATAAACACATGACATTCTTATGCCTACTTCCGCAAAGATGAAATATTGATATTTTTTATCTCGAACGTTGTCATTTACTTGTCATACTGTAACAGCAATATTTGACCGCTATACGCTATATACTGAGACGCCAAATTACACAAGGCAATTCCAGTTTGAATGTTGTACGCTCCGTAACACTTGCGCCATGGCCAGCATAGTTCCGAGTGTTTCCGACTTGGTGGCGGAGGCTCGGAGTGTGTTCGAGCGGAACTTCGGGGAAGATGGTCCGGAGGTGGCGGTGTGCGCTCCTGGGAGGGTTAACCTGATAGGGGAACACACTGACTACAACCAAGGATTCGTCTTGCCGATGGTGAGACGAAAGGCGCAAGTGCTCCCACGGATGGAGGATCACTGGTTGTCGATTTGAACATTTGAGAAGTTGATGACGTTGACATTGTACACACTGGGATTATTTCCAATTAAATTCAGTTTGCCCAGATCATTCAAAATGTGCACACGCACACTGCTCAAATCACCTCTCCCTCCGTCCATCCATCTCTCCTTCCTCTTTCTCCCTCTCTCAGGCTCTGCCTCTGGTGACAGTGGTGGTGGGCAGTCGGACCCCTGGCCAGAGCGTCACCATAGTAACGGCAGAGAAGGATGTGGAGGAGCCCAGGAGGGTGACCTTTGACCTCCCCAAACCGGGGGAAGTTCTGTCTCCTGGGAAACCCAGCTGGGCCAACTATGTGAAGGGAGTTGTGCAGCATTACAGAGGTAAAAATACAAAATTATTCAATTCTTGTAGAGCAGACACCAAGGAATTCGCTCTGGTGATGTTGGTGCAGACAATAAACATAAAGTAAAATATATATAAAGAAAGAAGTACTGTGGTGAGGCTATATATAAAATATACAATTTTTACAGTAACAAAAAAAAAAGTTAAAAGCTGTCAACCGGAACAGCGTTGTGATTTTTATGGTCTAAATCTCCTTTATTACACTCATCCACCTCTCTACCCCCTTTACTCTCTTCCTGCTTCTTTTCTCCCCCTCTCTCTCATCCTCTCCTCTGACTCCCCCCCACAGCTCCAGGTCTCCCAGGCTTCAGGGCAGTGGTAGCCAGCAGCGTTCCTCTGGGTGGAGGTTTGTCCAGCTCTGCCTCTCTGGAGGTGGCTGTGTACACCTTCCTCCAGCAGCTCTGTCCAGGTGGGAGCCCCCGACACACCCTGGGGTTCAGACTGTAACTGTTACATATTACTGTACATGATCACCCTTAATCACAACCCTAAAGCTTAACACTTCTCCTCCCCTCCACCCCTCCTCCCCACTTTCCCTCCTACCACTTTCCCTCGCATCTTCCCTCCTCCCCTCCTCCCTCCTCCCCTCCTCCACTCCTCCCCTCCACTCCTCCCCTCCACCCCTCCTCCCCACTTTCCCTCCTCCCCACTTTCCCTCCCCTCTTCCCTCCTCCCTCCCCTCTTCCCTCCTCCCTCTTCCCCTCCTCCCCTCTTCCCTCCTCCCCACCTCCCCTCCTCCCTCTCCACCTCCCTCCTCTCCTCCTCAGATGACGGGGACGAGGTGGCGAAGGCGGTGGCATGCCAGCAGGCAGAACACAGCCATGCTGGCGTCCCCTGTGGCATCATGGACCAGTTTGTGTCTGTCCTGGGACAGGAGGGTCACGCTCTGCTCATAGACTGCAGGTGGGCCCAGGCAGCCTCTCAGGATGCTGACTGTACCGGAAAGCTCCACTACTCATGTGTTCTTTGTTATTGTATGGAATGTGATTTACTGTGGTATGTTTTAACATTCCTGTGGAGCCAAAGGTAAATGTACACATTTGTGGACAATAAAGATGGAATTATATTAAACTTACTCATTTAGCAGATGATTTATCTAAAACATCCTTGGAAAGAAGTATTATTCTATTTCATTATTTACTTTTTAGATGTACTATTTATTATTTACGGTTTATTCCCTGCCTGGTAACATTCGAGCTATCTTCATTGACCCAGTGTGAACTACCTATCTAGTTGACCAGTAACAGATGACACAAACGTCCTGTTGTTTTGCTGTCTCACTTCCTGTCTCTGTCCCAGGTCTCTAGAGGCGACCCTTGTGCCCCTGGCTGACCCCGCCCTGGTCATCCTCATCACCAACTCTAACGTCAAGCACTCCCTGACGGGCAGCGAGTACCCGGACAGACGACGGCAGTGTGAGCAGGCTGCCGCCATCTTGGGAAAGGCCAGTCTCAGGGACGCCACACTGAAGGATCTGGAGGGTGAGAACGAACGAGGGAACAACGGGAGGGGGAAGGAGGGAGAGGAAAGGAGAGGAAGAGGATGAGTAGAGGAAGTGGAGGAAGAAAGTAGAGGAAGTGGAGGAAGAAAGAGGAGGAGGAGGAGGTGGAACAGGAAGAGGAGGAGGTGGACGAGGGATAGAATGAGGAGAAGAGGTCAACAAGAACCAGGAAGTGGTGAACAGGGGAACAGATGACTTGAAAGTTATAAGTTGATCCTACCCCCATCTTGTTGATTTCCGAGTGGACAGTGGGGTTGTATTCTCCTCAAGTCTCCTCCAGAGACAGCTGTCGCGAAACGAGGAAGTGTATTTTTAATCTGGGCTCTGCCGTGTCTGTTTGTCGGGGTTCTTATTTTTCCTCCCATTGTTGCAGACGCCAGAGCCCGCCTGGACGAGGTCTCCTGGCGCAGGGCGCGTCACGTCATCGAGGAGATAGAGCGCACCGCCCGGGCCGCCGACGCCCTGAAGAGAGGGGCCTACCGGGAGTTCGGCACACTCATGGTGGAGAGTCACAACTCCCTGAGGTACGGAGCACTACTGAACGTGACGGTACTGAACGCCACTGAACACAACGGTACTGAACGCTGCTGAACACAACGGTACTGAACGCTGCTGAACACAACTGTACTGAACACAACTGCCGAACACAACAGAACTGAACATGACAGCATGACATGCATCAAATGAAAAACACACAATTGTTTCTCTTAAAATACCCTGTGTATTTTTTTAAGGGGATTTTCACAGTACAGCTTCCTTTTAGCTATTAATAAGTACAGAAACTGCAATGAAAAAACTAAAGACATTAGAAAACAGGCATGGCTTAAAAACGAAACCTCAACTAACAAAGAATGTAGGAATTGAAACATAAACCACATTTAAATAAGACAAATAATAATAAGACAATAACCTTGGTTGAGAGCTGCTGTTCTGAGTGTGTCCCTGTACCCTGTGTGCTGTGTGTAGGGACCTGTATGAGGTGAGCTGCCCAGAGCTGGACCAGCTGGTGGGGGCAGCCATGCAGGTGGAGGGGGTGTTTGGGAGCAGGATGACTGGAGGTGGCTTTGGTGGCTGCACTGTCACACTGCTGGAGGCCAGCGCCATAGACAACACCATGCAGCATATACAGGTGGGAAAGTAAACACACACACACACACAAGACAAAACCATGCAGCATATACAGGTGGGAAAGTAAACACACACACACACACAAGACAACACCATGCAGCATATACAGGTGGGAACGTAAACACACACACACACACACACAAGACAACACCATGCAGCATATACAGGTGGGAATGTAAACAGACACACACACACCAGGCAAAAACACACTGCTAGAGGCCGGCACCATCATCAACACCATGCAGCCCTGCAGGTAGGAATGTATACAGACAAGCACACACACACAGTACCTTAGAGGAAGTAGGGTGTGTACTTGCTAGCTGTGGCAGTTGACTGTGGTTAAACAAAACAGACGTTATCTATGCAGTATGGAACTGTGAGTGTGTGACTTAAAGAAAGTTTTGCAGCTAATTTGATCACATGCTTTTTTTAATAGCATTAGCTATATTTTCAATAGGAAGTGTCAGCCTGTGTCTGACCCGGACAGTTTCGGAGAAAAAGAGAGGAAAGAGAAAGAGCGAGAGAAAGAGTTTTGAGTGTCTGCGACCAGGGGGTACGAGTTGCGAATCAAAGCGAGCTCTGTCGAGCTCTGGTCCAGAAGGGTCCGTTTATTAGCATGCAAGTCTGGTCACAGGGGCCCTCTCTCCCTCTCTCTCGCTCAGTCAGTCCACTGAAACGCGAGCAGCTGGCTCACACAATAGGCCCAGGCCACTGACATCCACCACAGTCCTAGACATTTTCTACTCCACTCCCCAGAGCAACTTGAGCTACACTGTCCAGCACACCTGGAAATGACTCCCCCCCCTCCCTCTCTCTCTTTTTAATTATTCACCAGCAATTGTTATTGAGATAGACAGAACTTGTTTTCGAGCGAGACAAACACAGAATTTGTCTTCTTTTTTTTTTTTCAACTACCCCGTATCCCCTGGTTACCACTCTGCCTCAGCGCCCCGCAAAAGAAAAGATTCCCCCCGGAACACAAAAGGAACCTGCGGAACTTTTGGAACTCCTCTCCAACTCTCAGAGTTCCATTCCGGAAAGATCCATTTCCCCCACAGGAACACCTAGAGGAGATCCAGGCTGCGCCACAGACCAACACAGGATCACCCGGTGGATCCCAAGACCAGATCAGCTGATCCACCACGTAAACGAAACGTTCGTCTCACCAGTCTAAGAAGAGGGAACAATGCTGAGTCTCAACTCCCCAGACAGTAACCGTGACGACACCATTACCGGGCCGTCCCTTCGGGACCCGGTGGCGTTAAACGTGGGCGGGGAGCTGTACAGCACCACCCTGGACACCCTGACCCGCTGCAGGGAGTCCATGCTGGGGGCCATGTTCACCGGGCAGATCTCCTCGCTCCGGGACCGGCAGGGGAACGTGTTCATCGACCGGGACGGGAGATTGTTCCGGTACGTTCTGAACTTCCTGCGCTCCGGCTCGCTGGACCTGCCGCGGGGCTTCTCTGAGCTGGCGCTGCTCCGCAGGGAGGCGGACTTCTACCAGATACGCCCCCTGCTGGAGGAGGTGCGCCGCTACGAGGAGGCCCGGCCGCTCTGCGAGGGAGGGGGCCCGCCGGGGGCCATGCTGCTGGTGGAGGTGGACTGTAAGGTGTGTGTGTGTGTGTCTGTCTGTGTGTGTGTGTGTGTATGTGTGTGTGTGTGTGTGTGGTTTTCTGAGCGTGTGTGTGTGTGTCCGTATGTGTCTGTGTGTGTGTGTGTGTGTGTGTCTGTGTGTGTGTGTGTGTGTGTGTGTCTGAGTGTGTGTGTGTGGGTCTGTGTGTGTCTGAGTGGGGCGGGGACTGGTTTCTACCAGTTGTGTGCGTGTGTACAGAGGATGGATTGGTCAGGGGGTGTATATACAGTACTTTGCAAAAAGTCTCAGCCAACCAAGATTTTTTACATTAATATTGTCTTGAATATCAATGTCTTTGTTTTCTGTGTTTGTGCGGCAGTATGAAAGTGCAATATTGAGAAAATATTTGCTGAGCCATTTCATTCTTTCGTGAAGCATTTTTGCGATACTTTTTCTTTTTGCCTAAGGCTTTTGCACAGTACTGTATGTAATTGTAGTCACCCTTTATTTACCCAGGAAAGGCTGATGGGTATTTGATTCCTGCCTCGCTCAGCTCACGGTCAGCGTGTGTGCGTCTCCTTCCAGGAGCGCGTTCTCCACTTCAACCTGCGCCGAGGGGCCGGGAACTACGAGCTTTGCACGTGCTCAGTGCGGGTTCTGACTGCAGAGCTTTTCTGCACCTGGCGGGCCTTCCTGCTCCTTCTCTGTGGACGCTTGTCCTACTGGACTCCCCAGGGTCTCAGTGCCCCCCAGTTGGTCGAGCCCAGGCAGAACCGGGTGAGGCTGGAGTGGGTCCCCAGGCCAGAGGAGCTGCCCCAGGATCAGTACAACAAGCTGCGATACCGAGGCCTCATTGTCACCGACCCGGAAACATCGCAGACCCACCCTGGAGGGCCCTGCGATGTCATCAGTGAGCGCCGAGGCCCCTGTGAGGTCACAGACACGCGCTGCTTCGTGGAGGAGCTGCTGACAGTGTCGCTGGCCGAGGGGTTCAGGGTGGAGTCGGTGACCCCTGACCCCGCGGATATTCTGAACTGCAGTTCGCTCCGTCTCATCCGCAGCTGATTGGATCGTCTCGCTAGATGGGAACAACTGGAACACAGTTTGATTAGGCCTCCCTTCCTCTTTTTCCTCCGCGTCTCCCCTCCTCCCCACCAACCAGCTAGGACTTACAGTTACTCACACTGAGGACTTATAAGACTTACCATTAGCATTCATCCAAGTCCTTTAACTCTTGACAAACCAACACTAAAAGTTACTCAAGTTTTCATGATCTGTGTCTTTTTTGTACGTTTATTTTTGACATACACTAATACAATATTCAGAAAAATATCAGACGTTCACAGAAGTGTGTTTTTGTATTTTTCGAAACATCCACGCGATCAGTGTAGTGGCAGACTTTGTCGGACACTTCCTGGCATTAGTATAAAGAGAGAGAGGTTATTCCATATGAGAAAGAGAAGCGCCCTACTTCATTGTCTTTCTCAGACAAGCATGTTTCGTGTAGGAGACGGGGGGGGGCGGGGGGTGAAGGCTAATTTTAGAAAAAGGGGGAAGGAGTGAAGCAGGAAGTTTGTGAGCGGAAGAGATGAGCATCGTAAAGGAAAGGTTTGTGGTTGTGATTCAAAACCCAAATGTTCTTCCTTTGTCCCCTTCCTCTGGCTGGGTCCTCCACTTCCTGTCCGAGCCTGATCCAGCTTGAACCAGTTTATCCATTTGGCAGACACTTCTTTACAAAGCTACGTACAATTGGTGCGTGTAGACAGAACAGACAAAGGTCTAACAGGGTTTCTGTGGTTAGAGTCGAGGAACGGTGTGTATTCACAAGCCCTATCGCAAAGTAACCACATCTTAGCTACCAGTTGTTTACCACTCTGAGTATTGGTGGCTGGTTACTATCCAATGAGATGACAGGGACATCAGTGACTCACTTGTCACCACTGTAGGATGCTTCGTGGGATGGATAGAACTCAGTGATTGGAGCTTTTGACTGCAAATCAAGAGGTGAAAAGGGTGATGAAAGGGTCTCCCAAATGAACACTTTATTATTATTTTTTATATTATTATTATTATTATACAAGTTCAGATGTCTCCATCAGTGACATTAGTCACCATTAGTGATTTCCAATTCAAGATATCCCTTCAGACAATTGCATATCAATTATTCACTACAAAGTCCTACCTAGCATGTTAGAGTTCTATTTTTGTAATGAGAAACTCTGGCTCTGTGTTTGTCTCTACAGGAGCAATACGGTGGATCTCCGACCTTCTACACCACTACTCCCTCCGCTGGAGCCAGGATCGTCAGTCTTTGAAGCAACATGTACACAATTTCACGTCACAAACTTGATTGAAACTTGAATTATTAACACGCAACATTCCTGTTGTTGAATTGTATCATACTGACATCTGTATTATAATTGTTGCTAATTTCATGTGACATATAACATGTTTTAATGAGTGAAATTGTACACTGGGTGAAATTAGGTCAGCTTCCAACAGCTTCCAAATTTGTCATTTGTAACAGTGACTAAAATGACTAAATGTAAATGTAAACAGTCTGTGAATTAAGTGCCTTTATCCATCATGTTGCTGTAAAAGAAGTCAAACCAATAAATATAATATGTAAAATATGCATTTATTCAATTGCAACTGTTATTTGTATAATAACAAATAGCATTAACTAGCCTAACTTTTTAACTTGAAAACATGCCAAAGAAAACATAAAAAGAAAACACTTCTTAACTTAACGTTGAACTTGATTCAAGAATCAATAAATAGTCAAATCAAGTACCAAATAGATATTCGTTATTATTTTCAAATTGACTATAAATTATAAATTATAGTAGACCTCAAAACGGAGATAGCCCCATTGTTATTGGTTAACCTAGTATAATATGACAGACCTATGGACAGACCATATTAACTCTATGGGACAGACATATTGAATGATTAGCTAGCTATCCCGGAAATGTTTTTTTTTCGTCGGGAGGCGGAGTCAGCAAAGGTAGCATGAGCCAGTCAACTTGCGTTCAGAGCGTAGACCCATTGATTTGTCCAGGAAACATCGAGGGCGAATGCGCTGTGTTGGTTAGCAAAGGGAACTGGGCTTGCGTTTAAACGAATCTACAATATCAGCTCGGTGAACATCGCAGCGGTACTAGTTTTGAACTGGTTTTAGGAGAGTGACCCATCAAAACTGGACATCAACCAAGCCCGGGTGAACTAGCGGGCACAAAGTGGACACAGCCGGGGCAACGACCGTTTCGAGTCAGGTGAGAGTCGGGCCCGACTCTTCACTTCAGTGTTTGGCTCTACAGGTGTTGTTAACAATATCTGACTAGCTAGCTAACAAGTTCGCAGACATTTGTAGTTGATGGTCATGTTGAGAAGCGCAATCTAAATCCGAAAAGCTGAATCTTAAGTTATAATCAACTCTTAACAACGTTGGAATAGATGTTGTTGGCAGCAGCATCCGACTACGAATATCATGGTTAGCTAACTGTGGGTGTAGCTTGCTAATTCTAGCTGTGCTAGCATAAGCTGGCAGACTCCAACGACATGCTAAAGCTAAAGTAGCACTAGCTCGTTAACTCAATACAGCAGCAGACTGCCAATCTGAATACTTTATTCAGTGCCAGAAAGTGTGAGCTAGGTAGCTCTACTGTAGTTAGCACTGAGTTAAGTCGTGTGTGAGTACTATGGACGTTACGACAAAGACAGTTTAGGTGCCGCTCTATCTAGCAATAATTAAGCTAATTCGAGCCAGTTAGCTGGCTAACATATTGTTAAGTCATTTAGGTTCAGGGCCATATAAACCGGCAAATTAACAAATCGCGTTTTCAGCGCTTCACCCAAGCCGATCGATATGGCACCATGTGAAACGTAAACATTTGGCATCAGGAAAGAAGAGTCCGGTCTGGAGCAAGGTGTGTCTCTACAACGGTGTCGGATTCATCAATGAGTAATTGTCTCTGTGTTTGGGGAGGGGGGCGTGGGGGCTTTGCTGCTAGATCCGTCACACCGGTTTTTCCAGTTTCGGAGCGAAATCATGTCCAAAACAACAATAACCTTGTACCCTAGCAGCATACAAAGTTAGGTGGTTGACTCCTGCGTTCCTTTTTACCCGGTGTGATCTACATCATACGGACGAGTCGATGCTGTACAGTCATGTGTTTGCTCTTCGGGAGAACCTATGCAAACAACCCGAGAACCTATACAAACAACCCGTAATCTATCTGACTCACTATTCGAGGCTGGCCGTTATTATATCTGAAAGGCAGGTTGCAGGTAACTAACGGCTCCCAGACTGTGAGAGAGAAATGAAGTTAGCCGTAGCCAACTTCTGGACATGCAAACGTTGAAGGACGATGTGCTCCTGACTCTCCCGTCCCCACCTGCATCTGTGCCCGGCTGAACAAAAAGTCATTGTGCTCGACAACAAACACTTCTTCTGTTACAGCTGGGACCTGCCATAGTCCACCTGAAGCTGTTCTCACAAAGGAGAAGCTTTGCCCCCTCGCAGGAAGAATATTTCGTCTTGACAACGTTTAAAACGGCAAAGCAATATCATTTTGCACATGGCCATCACATTTGAGTAATGCTAATGCAATGGCATCTAATTCTAGATGTGTGTTGAGTTGGTGTTTTCCACTGAGTAGCTATGAGGATAGGTGAAACTCACTTGAACTAAGGTCTCTCTTGTGGCCTTGAGTCCGCAACTCCAGTAGCTTCTGTCATACAATCTTTTGAACTCTCATAAGCACTAATCAGCTCTTCTGTGCGTGCTATTATGCAGATACGGTGACTTGTTAACCTAGATATTGTGTTGAGTCCCCTGATTCCCCTTTTACATGTGGTAACGTGGAACCAATTATTGCACAAGAGAAGTTATGTGTGGTTAGTTAATAAGACAGTGGAGGAAGTGGCGCCGTGGTAACATTGTTTACCAATTGTGTTTTGTTGGTCAGGCTTTTTAAGAAACGACCGTACATCAAATCCAAGGCCCACACCCAACTGTTTACTATGCTCTGCTTGCTGACTAGTAGGGGACATAGTTTTCGGGCTTTAGTATTAGTCTAATCCCGCTAATATTTGATGTCAAGGTTAGGTAAGTTTCATTTTTGTTATGGTTAGTTTGTCAACTGTTTATAGATGTCAGGGTGGGGACTGACATCCTGCAGGACACTTTCTGACCCCTGACAAGATCGCTGTCCTGCTGTTGGAGGGAGGCGGCAGAGAACCACAGCATTGGGGGTGCATCTCAATCTGCTGTGGTGGCCTCCTACTGTGCTATGTTCAGACTCTTGAAACCTCAGCACTACCGGTCTGTAATAATAACGTGTTCATGTAGCAGAACGGTTTATCCACAACGTACAGAGAGGGGATTTGAATCTGCGACCTCTTGCTTTCCCGGCATAAGCTCTAACCACTGAGCTACACCCGTCCCAGTTTGCTTCTTCATCGTGATGTTGTGCGCCAGAATGGGATTTTCGATGTGAGTGTGACAGGAGTCATCATCATCATCACTGAGAATAGCCCCAGAACATGCTGCTGACAGCACTTTCCTTTCTCAGTCGCTGCATTTGTTTAGGAAGTTTTCACATTTATTTAGCTGACCATTTTATCCAAAGCGACTTACAGTCCAGGGAGATTTGAACCTGGGACCTTGTGACGTTCAGTCACATGCCCTAACCTCGAGCTATACCGTCAGGGTCATGATGCTGGACAGCCTGCCCTGATGGCCTGCATCGCCTGGTCGATAGCATCATGTCAACTCTGACGGTTTGTTTATTGTCATCGATGACATCGGGTCTTAGTGAGGGCTGTTTTTTCTTCCGTTCTGGAGAGGTTTCAGTTGGATATAGGTGCCGATCTTTTGGGCATCTGTGAAGCTGTCTGTGAAATAGCTTGAAAAAGGGCCCTACAAATAATTTTGATTTCCAGAACATCTCAACCAAGGGCTTATTTCCTTGATTTAGGAAGGTTTGGACAGAACCGAGTGATTCAGCGGGATGGGGATCTGCCGTCTTTCAACAAGCTGTCATTGAAAGACTAACAGAGGACCTTGAGGATGTCCTTTACATGGATACAGGAAGTCGACGACTAACTGTAACCTACCTGCATGAAATTAGAGAAGGAAGACAACAGGCAGGCAGGCAGGGAGGGAGAGAGAGATGGAGAGAAAGAGAGAGGGTGTGTGTTGCCACTCCCTTACTCGTAAGTGTTGTCATAATCACAAGCCACGCTGGCACACACCTTGGCTGTCTTTGGCTCTTGGTTGCTTTCTGTAGTCACTTGGCCGGTTGTCTCTCTATCTCTCTCTCTGTCTCTGTCTCTGTGTGTGTGTGTGTGTGTGTGTGTGTGTGTGTGTGTGTGTGTGTGTGTGTGTGTGTGTGTGTGTGTGTGTGTGTGTGTGTGTGTGTGTGTGTGTGTGTGTGTGTGTGTGTGTGTGTGTGTGTGTGTGTGTGTGTGTGTGTGTGTGTGTGTGTGTGTGTGTGTGTGTGTGTGTGTGTGTGTGTGTGTGTGTGTGTGTGTGTGTGTGTGTGTGTGTGTGTGTGTGTGTGTGTGTGTGTGTGTGTGTGTGTGTGTGTGTGTGTGTGTGTGTGTGTGTGTGTGTGTGTGTGTGTGTGTGTGTGTGTGTGTGTGTGTGTGTGTGTGTGTGTGTGTGTGTGTGTGTGTGTGTGTGTGTGTGTGTGTGTGTGTGTGTGTGTGTGTGTGAGAACACGGTGAGGGTACAGCACTCAGCCCTCAACACTGCACTCCTCCACTGGAAGACGGCGTTTGTTTTGACTCATCTGCCCGTTTACAGGGGAGGTGCTCATGAGCACGACTCCCATCATGCTTTTTAGTTTGTTCGATTTTTTTTTTTTTTTTCTTCCTTCTGTTTTCTTCAAGCGCCTGAGACGCTAGTGATTGCATAAGCTTAGGACATAAGTAGCATGTTTGAGATGCCAGGCATTTCCTGGGCAGTCTGTCTGCTGTAGTAGGCTGGCGTGGTTGTTTGGCTGTCGAAGAGGGAGGAGAGAGTGTGTGTGTCCGTGTGTGTGTGTGTGTGCGATCCAGAACGCAGCCTGTATGGACTCGTCCGTGGCACCTCACTCACCTCCTGAAGATTTGCGGCGATGGAATGCCGGGAATTCTGGTGATGTCACAAAACTCCCACGACTCCCATGGATTTCGACACTGGCCGGTTTTCACCGCATTCACAACCACTTCTTGTGGTTTCGGTTCCTGTGGGGGACGATGGGTGTTGCTGGGTGGTAGAGCATTTGAATGCAGATCCAATGCCCCCTCCCCACACTCTTAATTCAATTCAGTAGTGCTGTATTGGCGAGAATGAGCGAGCCCCTGCTTTTATCGAATTATTTGCTAAATGAACACATTGCACATTATGTTTGGTTTGTGTGCGTGCGTGCGTGTTCAACTCTTGTGCTTGTTGACATTACAGGTGAATATAATAGCTCTAGCTAGCTAGTACTACTTTGGTACACAAATTATCTCACCACTGATCAAATAGTGTGTGTGTGTGTGTGTGTGTGTGTGTGTGTGTGTGTGTGTGTGTGTGTGTGTGTGTGTGTGTGTGTGTGTGTGTGTGTGTGTGTGTGTGTGTGTGTGTGTGTGTGTGTGTGTGTGTGTGTGTGTGTGTGTGTGTGTGTGTGTGTGTGTGTGTGTGTGTGTGTGTGTGTGTGTGTGTGTGTGTGTGTGTGTGTGTGTGTGTGTGTGTGTGTGTGTGTGTGTGTGTGTGTGTGTGTGTGTGTGTGTGTGTGTGTGTGTGTGTGTGTGTGTGTGTGTGTGTGTGTGTGTGTGTGTGTGTGTGTGTGTGTGTGTGTGTGTGTGTGTGTGTGTGTGTGTGTGTGTGTGTGTGTGTGTGTGTGTGTGTGTGTGTGTGTGTGTGTGTGTGTGTGTGTGTGTGTGTGTGTGTGTGTGTGTGTGTGTGTGTGTGTGTGTGTGTGTGTGTGTGTGTGTACGTGTCCATCCTTCAAGGTCATTGATAAGTTTTGTCCAACTGGAGTTCCTGGCATACTGTTCTGTTTGTTGTTGAGCAGAAGTCGTCCGTATCTTGGGCTTCTTCAGAAAAACATCAGCCGGCCTGCCTGGTCCTGTCAGTGTGCAGGTTGTTTAGAAAATACCTTGGCAGTTTGGGAAGTTTCTAGAATGTTTACCATGTGGCTCTGCCTGTGAAGGCTATGTGGTTGAATCAGAAAGGCTTTTATTAGCCGTGAAAGTTTGCACAGACAAGGAATGTACTTTGGCAGAAAGGATGAAGTTCGTGCGTGTGCAACATACAGTATACCACACGATTTCCCACCAAACCTGACTGACTGCAGCCTTGCTTGTGTAATCATTAACAGTACCAGACCCGTCAGGAACTGTCCTGCAATTCACCGTGAGAACACCAGCCCGCACGACCCCTGCTCTCTCAGTACTTTAATGAGTTTTGTTGAAAGAGGGTTAGGTTTGGGGTTACTGTTCCGGGGAGGGGGGGTCTGTAGCATATGAGTCTGAGGTCTACGCTGTGTGTGTGACAGTGGCAGGGAGGTAAGCGTCTGACCGTGCTGTCAGAGTGGACAGCACGGTCAGACGCTTGGTGGGGGGGCCTCCAGCCCTGCCTGCCTAGCTGGGGTTTCAGGAACACAGAGGCTGCTTCACGAGGGGGGGGGGGAGGGGGGGGGGGGTCTGGCTGGTCGAGCTTTGTGCCGCGCTGTGTGAAAGCCCAGCGTGAACTCGGAGGAAAGCAGGGCTGTTTCAGCACATGTGGCCGGGCTTCGACCCAGACGAGCACAATACTGGCAGGGCAGGACGCCCGGATGAGGAAACGATCTCGGTGTTTTTGTTTGATGAACTTGTTTCCCCTCCTCGTGTGTGTGTGTGTGTGACAGAGATATAATGGCACTCACAAGCGTGGTGTGTGTGTGTGTGTAATGGGGGGGAATTGGCTGAGTTCAGTGGTTAGGGAATCAGGCTATTAATCAGAAGGTTGCCGGTTCGGGCAAGGCACTTCACCCTACTTGCCCGTCTCCTTACTGCAAGTCTTTTTGTGTAAGAGCATCTGCTGCATGTAAATGATGGCGTGTGTGTTAATACTCTCATCCTGAGAGCGTGGACGCTGGCAACTCGGGCGACGTTTGTAACCGCGAATGATCCGAGGGGACGCAGCGAGTCTGGTGCCGCTGTCTTGGGAACCTCTCCCAAAGCCAACAGCAGATCTGGCAGGTGAGGAAGCTGGCCGGAGTGTAGGCGGCGGCGTGTGAGCCCGAGGAGTAACTAACACCGGCCCGACAGAAGCCCTCTCCGGTCTCCTCAGCCGGCCAGGCGCGTGGGTTGGATCAGACGGAATATTATGAATCACGCCTCACGCTGGAGCTCTGTGTCATGTCTCATAAACCCTTCAGGCTTGCCAAGTCTCCCCCTGGGACAGAATTTCCATTTGTCAGCCTAAAATATTAATAGAATGGGTTCAAATCGTCGGGTATAGTCATCTAGACATGGAGCGTCACAGAGGGCGTGACAGATTTCCCCATTTCGGCACCTGTAACCCGCACAAACCCTGTATTTTAACATCCCAAATAGAAAGATAAGCTGCGAGAGAGGACATTTCTTCTGTAGCCTAATAATAATGTGTTCAGAACAACGGTTGCTTTTATCCAAAGTGACCGTACAGGGCGGGGGGGGGGTGGGGGGCGGGGGGGTTTGAACCTGCAGTCACAGGAAGCTGTTCTCTTCCCATCACGGGTGAAGCCTGTGAGTCCTAAAGCTCTGTGGTTTGGGAGTTTCCTCCAGCGGTTAATTGTGGTTAGTTGTGGTTTTCTGGTTGTGACAAGTGTTCCGAGGGGCCGGGATTCTCTGCTTGCATTTTTTTGCCGTTGCTCAACGAGACGAGGCTGGAATTTAGGGGTGGATGAGGCTAGAGGCCGGGGGCCAGGGTTAGGCAGGGGCCAGAGGCGGGAGAGCCTGGGGCCGAGGTTGAAACCCAGGGCGGGGGCGGGGGCGGGGGGAGGAGATTTGCGACGGGATGTCGGGTCGATGGGTCCCTCGTGAGAACCACAGGGTTCGGTCTGTCACGTCGGCAAGGAAACGTGTTCAAGGTGCCTTTTCTCTCTCCCCCTAATCCTTCATCCCTCTCCTCTCATCCCTCCCCCCTTATCGTTCCCTTCTTTTCTCTGAAGTGGCCTCTTTAGAAACAACTTCTCTGCAACAGGTGGTTTCATCAGCTGTGTGTGTGTGTGTGTGTCTGTCTGTGTCTGTGTGCGTGAGAGAGTGTAATAGAACAATGGTCTCTTTATTTAGGGTCTCTGACCCTCTGCTCTCTCTAAGCAGAGCTCTGCCTACTCTGAGATCTGGAAAAAGTGTGTGTGTGCGTGCGCCTGTATGTGCATGTGACTAAAATGACACAGAGATGACACACACACACACACACACACACCCCACCTCAGGGTAGATTCCACTAGGTCCCTTTTATCCACCTGTTCATTTCTGATTGGATGGTAACTTCCTCGTTGCTGTTTGGAGAGCTCAGTGTCTCCAGGCCCACAGTGTCAGCTGACCTCTGCAGTGCTCACATAGGGGCTGTAAGAGTCTCTTCTCCTTCAACGTTATTGAATCTTCTTTGTCCTTCTCTCTCTCTGTCTCTCTCTGCCTCTCGCTCTCCCTCTCTCTGCCTCTCACTCGCTCTCTGCCTCTCCCTCTCTCTGCCTCTCGCTCTGCCTCTCTCTCTCAGGGTGTGTGGGCAGCAGAGAGAGAGTTGTCTGGAGTAGAGGATGAAGAGGTTCAGGAGACATGGCCACGAGACCCAGAGAGAACGCCTCAAACAAGAGCTGTATCACTTCAACAAGGTAGCTGCTCTCTCTCTATCACTTCAACAAGGTAGCTGCTCTCTCTATGACTTCAACAAGGTAGCTGCTCTCTCTCTATCACTTCAACAAGGTAGCTGCTCTCTCTCTATCACTTCAACAAGGTAGCTGCGCTCTCTCTCTATCACTTCAACAGGGTAGCTGCTCTCTCTTTCTCTCTATCACTTCAACAAGGTAGCTGCTCTCTATCACTTCAACAAGGTAGCTGCTCTCTATCACTTCAACAAGGTAGCTGCTCTCTCTCTCTATCACTTCAACAAGGTAGCTGCTTTCTCTCTCTCTCTCTCTCTCTCTCTCTATCACTTCAACAAGGTAGCTGCTCTCTCTCTCTCTCTCTCTCTATCACTTCAACAAGGTAGCTGCTCTCTCTCTCTATCACTTCAACAAGGTAGCTGCTCTCTCTCTCTATCACTTCAACAAGGTAGCTGCTCTCTCTCTCTCTATCACTTCAACAAGGTAGCTGCTCTCTCTCTCTCTCTCTATCACTTCAACAAGGTAGCATCTCTCTCTCTCTCTATCACTTCAACAAGGTAGCTGCTCTCTCTATCACTTCAACAAGGTAGCTTCTCTCTCTCTCTATCACTTCAACAAGGTAGCTGCTCTCTCTCTCTATCACTTCAACAAGGTAGCTGCTCTCTCTCTCTATCACTTCAACAAGGTAGCTGCTCTCTCTCTCTATCACTTCAACAAGGTAGCTGCTCTCTCTCTCTATCACTTCAACAAGGTAGCTTATCTCTCTCTCTATCACTTCAACAAGGTAGCTGCTCTCTCTATCACTTCAACAAGGTAGCTGCTCTCTCTATCACTTCAACAAGGTAGCTGCTCTCTCTCTCTATCACTTCAACAAGGTAGCTTATCTCTCTCTCTATCACTTCAACAAGGTAGCTTATCTCTCTCTCTATCACTTCAACAAGGTAGCTGCCCCCTCTCATTCTTGTTCCCTCTCTCCCCCAGACGGTGGAGCATGGCTTCCCTCACCAGCCTAGCGCTCTGGGGTTCAGCCCCTCCCTGCAGCTGCTGGCCATAGGAACACGCTCTGGAGCCATCAAGCTGTATCCTCCTCGTGTGTGTGTGTGTGTGTGTGTGTGTGTGTGTGTGTGTGTGTGTGTGTGTGTGTGTGTGTGTGTGTGTGTGTGTGTGTGTGTGTGTGTGTGTGTGTGTGTGTGTGTGTGTGTGTGTGTGTGTGTGTGTGTGTGTGTGTGTGTGTGTGTGTGTGTGTGTGTGTGTGTGTGTGTGTGTGTGTGTGTGTGTGTGTGTGTGTGTGTGTGTGTGTGTGTGTGTGTGTGTGTGTGTGTGTGTGTGTGTGTGTGTGTGTGTGTGTGTGTGTGTGTGTGTGTGTGTGTGTGTGTGTGTGTGTGTGTGTGTGTGTGTGTGTGTGTGTGTGTGTGTGTGTGTGTGTGTGTGTGTGTGTGTGTGTGTGTGTGTGTGTGTGTGTCTCAAGGAGAACAAACTGTTACTAAACCCACGCTTACCTGGAGACTGCGTGAGGAGAGAGAGAGGGAGATCTCTGCATCGGTTTGAAACACAATCCAGCTCATTGACCGTGTTCTGGAGCCAGTCAGTACACTCCTCCCATTGTCTCACACACGCATGCACAGTGATAATGTTGTCTCTCATTCATACAATGCGTGGGCTTGTCCCAGCTGTAACAACACACATCAAGGCAGTTTAAGAGCGAGGGCTCATCCCCGGACTGACACACACCACAGCTACAGCACACTGCGTCATTCTTGTCAGGATCTGTCTCTTGTCAGACTGCAGAGTTGTTTATAAAGCCATGAAAAGGATTGTGTTTGTGTGTGTGTTGTGTTGTTGTAGTAGTAGTACCAGTAGTAGTCTTTCACCCATGGTCAGGTGTGTGTGTGTGTGTGTGTATCATTATTCTTTGACCAGTGTCCAGGTATGTAGGTGTATCTATGTGGTGTATATCTATGTGGTGTAGGAGTATTCCTTGACCAGTGTCCAGGTATGGGGCTCCAGGTGTAGAGTTCATGGGTCTGCATGATGAGAACGCCACGGTAACACAGGTGCACTTCCTGCCACACCAGGTGAGTGGACACGCATGCGCACACCATATACTACATAGACATACACACACACTACATAAACACACACACACACTACATAGACATACACACAAACTTACATAGACACGCACACACTACATAGACACACACACACTACATAAACACACACACACACACACACTACATAGACACACACACACACTACATAGACACACACACACACTACATAGACACACACAGACACTACATAGACACACACACACTACATAGACACACACACACTACATAAACACACACTACATAGACACACACACACACTACATAGACACACACAGACACTACATAGACACACACACACATTAGAGACACATGCACCCACAAACCTCAGATTTGATATCATATAGTCAAATTCCTATGTGTTTTTTTTTTTTGATGCTTCTACTGTGCTACGTGTGCAGGTGGAGCTGGTGACTCTGCTGGATGACAACAGTCTCCACATGTGGACGCTGAGAGCTCATCATGGCGTGTCTGAGCTGCTGGAGATAGGACGCTTCACACTCACAGGACCACCAGGGTGAGACACACACACACACAGACACTGACTCACACTTGACACATACACACACACAGACATGACACAGACACATACTGGACCTTACACCAAAACAACTTGTAAGCAAGTCTTTTTTTGGTCTCTTTATATTTTCTTTCCATGACTCTCTCTCTCTCTCTCTCTCCCTCCCCCCCTCCCCAGAGCCCCCCCCAGTGTGACGAGGGTGACGGCGGTGCTGGCCCACTCCTCCGGGGAGCTGCTGCTGCTGGGGACGGAGGGGGGCCACGTGTTCGTGGTGGAGGTGCCTGGCTTCAGGGAGCTGGAGGAGAGGAACATCAGCCTGGAGAACGTCACCTCCAGGTAGGACTCTCACACACGCACGCACACACACACACTCCCTCACACGCAGGTACAAACACTTACACACACACACACGCACACATCTACTGGCACGGTCACACACATGCACAAACTCACTAATAAAGCTGAACACAAAAAAATCATAACCCCCCCCACCACCACCACCACCAGTGTACCAGAAGACTACCTGGGCCGCAAGAGCCTGGAGCACGTGGAGGCCCTGCAGGAGAACCCCCTCAACCCCCAGCAGGTGCTGCTGGGCTACGGGCGAGGCCTCATGGTGGTCTGGGACCTGGAGAGGCAGTGTGCCGTGCAGCACATCCCCGCCACGCAGGTGAGGACCTGGAGGGGGAACCTACAGGGGCAGGTCTGGTCTGGACAGGTTAGGGTCTGGTCTGGACAGGTTAGGGTCTGGTCTGGATAGGTTAGGGTCTGGTCTGGACAGGTTAGGGTCTGGTCTGGACAGGTTAGGGTCTGGTCTGGATAGGTTAGGGTCTGGTCTGGACAGGTTAGGGTCTGGTCTGGACAGGTTAGGGTCTGGTCTGGATAGGTTAGGGTCTGGTCTGGACAGGTTAGGGTCTGGTCTGGACAGGTTAGGGTCTGGTCTGGACAGGTTAGGGTCTGGTCTGGACAGGTTAGGGTCTGGTCTGGTCTGGTCTGGAAAGGTTAGGGTCTGGTCTGGACAGGTTAGGGTTAGGTTTGGACTGAGGGGATCGGACCTGAGGTCCTGTTTTCGTTTGTTCCACAGCAACTGGAGAGCGTGTGGTGGACCGAGGACGGCGGCCGTGTCCTGAGTTCCCATAGCGACGGCAGCTACTGCCGGTGGACGGTGGGTGGGGAGGACACCGAGGAGGAGCAGGACAAGTCTGACACTCCCTACGGTGAGAGAGAGGGCGTGTGACTGTATACATGTGTGTGTGTGCGTGTGAGAGAGTGATCTCAGTGAGTAACTGAATCTTTCTTCGGTTCCCCTTCAGGTCACTTCCCCTGTAAGGCTATCTCTAAGATCATCCAGCTAGCCACAGAACAAGGGTAAGCTCTCTATCTCTCTCTCTCTCTCTCTCTGTATCTCTCTCTCTACCTCGCGCTGGTTTTGTCTCTTTGCATCTCTCTTTCACTTTATCGCACTCTGAATCTCTTTCTCTCATCCTTCTCCATCTTGTATAGTCTCCGGTCTCGGTCTCGTACAGCTTTGTCTCTCTGCCCCGCTGCTGTAATGTTTAACCAACATTCCCCATTCCAGTATACATGAGTCACTCAGCAAATACCGTTTGTTACAGTGTGTTTACCAGGGTCTCTGTGTGTATGTCCTGTTTGCCTTGTGTGTGTGTGTGTGTGTGTGTGCACGCAGGCCTCCGTTCCTGCTGTTCAGCGGCGGCATGCCCCGGGCCAGCTACGGGGACAGGCACTGCATCAGTGTGATCCACAACAAGACCCACGTGGCGCTGGACTTCACCTCCAGGATCATCGACTACTTCGTCATCAGAGACGGGCCCCAGCACGCCGGTTAGCAGCACACACACACACACACACACACACAGGGACACGCGCGCACACACACACACTTCCCGTTCCCCTATTTATTTTCTCTTCTCCTTCCTCTCTTTGTCCTTCTCCACCCTTCACACGTCGGTCTCTCCCTCCTGCCTCCCCTCCCCCCCCCAGGTGACCCCAGTGCGCTGGTGGTGCTGGTGGAGGAGGAGCTGGTGGTGGTGGACCTCCAGACGGAGGGCTGGCCGGTCATCCAGACCCCCTACCTGGTGCCCCTGCACTGCTCGGCCATCACCTGCTCCCACCACGCCTCCGCCATCCCCCTTAAGCTCTGGGAGAGGTTGCAGGCTGCCGGGGAGCTGCAGAACACTCACTACTCCCAGAAGGTGGGTCTCCACACACACACACACGCACACAAGTTCAAAACGTGGGTGTACACACAGACGCCAGACCAGAGAGAACGGATGATTCTTCGAAATAATTGTCCCTTCTCTCTCTCCTCTCCTCTCCTCCCCCCCTCCCCTTCCAGCCGTGGCCGATCACGGGAGGGCAGAACCTGGCTCCAGACTCTCCCCAGAGAGACCTGCTGCTCACTGGGTCAGTACACTCACCGCACCACACCACACCACACACCATCCTCATACATACACTATACACACACCTCAAATACACCACACAAGCACTATCTATAATAGTCTCTACGTGTGTGTGTGCGTGCAGACACGAGGACGGGACGGTTCGTTTCTGGGACGCATCGGGGGTGTGTCTGTACCCCATGTACAAGCTGAGCACAGCAGGGGTGTTCCACACCGACGCCGACCCCAACGACAACATGAACCAAGGCTCCGAGGGAGAGTGGCCCCCCTTCAGGAAGGTGTGTGTGAGAGGACAGTGTGCGTGTGTGAGGACAGTGTGGAGTGTGTGTGTGTGTGAGGACAGTGTATGTGTGTTTGTGTGTTTCAACGGGGGCCCACACATACACCACATCGTCTACACACACACACACCCTCTCTCTCTCTCTCCCGCCCTCCCTCCATGTCTCCTCCCTTTCGTCCCTCTCTCCTTCCTCCTTTCCTAGACCAGTGGGGGGTGAGGGTCACGACCTCTGACCTGCTGCTGTCTCTCTGCAGGTTGGCTGTTTCGACCCCTACAGCGACGACCCCCGCCTGGGCATCCAGAAGATCCACCTCTGCAAGTACAGTGGATACCTGGCCGTCGCCGGCACTGCCGGACAGGTGAGACATGCACACCTCACCTGCCCTGTAGGAGAGACGTGCACACCTCACCTGCCCTGTAAGAGAGACGTGCACACCTCACCTGCCCTGTAGGAGAGACATACACACCTCAACTGCCCTGTAGGAGAGACGTGCACACCTCACCTGTCCTGTAGGAGGGACGTACACACCTCACCTGCCCTGTAGGAGAGACGTACACACCTCACCTGCCCTGTAGGAGAGACGTGCACACCTCACCTGCCCTGTAGGAGGGACGTACACACCTCACCTGCCCTGTAGGAGGGACGTACACACCTCACCTGCCTTGTAGGAGGGACGTACACACCTCACCTGTCTTGTAGGAGGGACGTACACACCTCACCTGCCCTGTAGGAGAGACGTGCACACCTCACCTGTCCTGTAGGAGAGACGTGCACACCTCAACTGCCCTGTAGGAGAGACGTGTACACCTCACCTGCCCTGTAGGAGGGACGTACACACCTCACCTGCCCTGTAGGAGAGACGTGCACACCTCACCTGCCCTGTAGGAGAGACGTACACACCTCACCTTCCCTGTAGGAGAGACGTGCACACCTCACCTTCCCTGTAGGAGAGACGTGCACACCTCACCTGCCCTGTAGGAGAGACGTGCACACCTCACCTTCCCTGTAGGAGAGACGTGCACACCTCACCTGCCCTGTAGGAGAGATGTACGCCATTCACCGGTTACATAGGAGAGACCAGACGCCTGTCCTGTAGTACGAGAGACCAACACACCCCACCTGTTACACGAGAGACCAGACACCTGTCTCTCAGGAGAGACCAGATGGCACTGCTCCCCCTGGTGGCTAGTGAACTGTACTGCCGTACAATGACAGTCCCCTCCCCCCAAACATCCACTCAAAGTAGTACTGCAATAGCAGTATTCTGTTATTGTAGGATTTTGTATTAATCTAAAGTGTCTAATGTCATCGCTACCTCCACTTGCCTTCTCTCCTACCCTCTTCTCTGCCCTCCTCTATCTCCCCGCCATCTCTCTCTCCACCCCCCCCCCCCACTCGTATTTCTCCCCCCCCACCCTCTTCCTCCCCCCTTCCAGATCCTGGTGTTAGAGCTGAACGATGAGGAAGCAGAACAGACTGTTGAAGCGAAGGTAGCTGACTTGCTGCAGGGGCAGGAAGGATTCCGCTGGAAGGTATGCCCTCTACTGTACCCTACTGTACTGGACTATATATACTGCACTGCACTGTGTATACTGACTATATATACTGTACTGGACTATATATACTGTACTGGACTATATATACTGCACTGCACTGTATATACTGACTATATATACTGTACTGGACTATATATACTGTACTGGACTGTATATACTGTACTGCACTGTATATACTGTACTGCACTGGACTATATATACTGGACTGCACTATATATACTGTACTGCACTGTATATACTGGACTGTATATACTGTACTGCACTATATACTGTACTAGACTGTATATACTGTACTGCACTATATATACTGTACTGCACTGGACTATATATACTGTACTGGACTGTATATACTGTACTGGACTGGACTGTATATACTGTACTGGACTGTATATACTGTACTGGACTGGACTGTATATACTGTACTGCACTGTATATACTGTACTGAACTGTATATACTGTACTGCACTGTATATACTGTACTGGACTGTATATACTGTACTGCACTGTATATACTGTACTGGACTGCACTATATGTACTGTATTGCACTGTATATACTGTACTGCACTATATATATATACTGTACTGCACTGTATATACTGTACTGCTATGTATATACTGTACTGGACTGTATATACTGTACTGGACTATATATACTGTACTTTACTGTGCTGTAGTCTGATCACTAATGATTCAGGTCATAATTACATGAAGAGATCATGGATCCTTTCAAAGGAAATGTCTCCCTCTGCCCCCCCCCCCCCCCCAGGGCCACACCCGTCTGGACGTGAAAGAGGAGCCTGTCCTGTTCCCGGCAGGGTTCCAGCCCTGCTGCCTGGTGCAGTGCCAGCCCCCGGCCGTGGTCACGGCCCTCACCCTGCACTCTGACTGGAGGCTGCTGGCCTTCGGCACCAGCCACGGCTTCGGCCTCCACGACTACCAGCAGAGGAACAACGTCCTGGTCAGGTAGGGGTGTGTGTGTGTGTGTCCTGCTCCCTGCTGTGTGAACGTGTGTGTCTAAGCGTGTGTGTGTCTAAGCGTGCGTGTGTGTCTAAGTGTGTGTGTATCTAAGCGTGTGTCTAAGCGTGCGCGTGTGTCTAAGCGTGCTTGTGGTCCTGCAGGTGCACCCTGAACCCCAGTGACCAGCTGGCCATGGAGGGCCCTCTGTCCCGGGTGAAGAGCATCAAGAAGTCCCTGCGTCAGTCCTTCAGGAGGATCAGGAGGAGCAGGGTGTCCCTGCGCAAGCACCACGTCAACCACGCCTCCAAGGTCTCTCTCTCACACACACTCCTACACACACGCACATACCGTTGAGAAAGCAAAGAAAACCTTTGCGATGTTGACTCCTCTTCTTCTCCGCCCCCCCCCCCCCCCAGCTGCAGGAGGCTAATGCTCGCCTGGAGGCGGAGCTGGCTGAGATGGAGCTGGCTCCGGTCCAGAGGAAGATCGAAGCTCGCTCCTCCGACGACTCCTTCACCGGGCTCGTCCGCACGCTCTACTTTGCCGACACCTTCCTCTCCGACAGTGAGTCTCTCTCACACACACACACACACACACACACACACACACACACACACACAGCCCCAGAGGGTCAGAGCTCCCCCAGCACCAGGGACAGTGGCCCGGCTGCCTCATCCAACTGTTTCCTGTTTCCTGCTCGGCGAACAAGCCGCACGGCTGCGACTCATCCCTGTTAGAAACGTTTGTCTTGTGAATTGAAACACCTTTTGGGATACCTGAATATATGCATGCATGTGTGCGCATACACCGACATTCGTTTGATCATTGATCTCGCGTTCGATCGGTTAGCTGATCCAGAGTGTTGACTCCTCGTCCCTTTAGGCTCTCACAGCACGCCCTCTCTGTGGGCAGGGACCAATGGCGGCTCTGTATTTGCCTACATGCTCCGCCTCCCGCCTACGGAGCGCAGAACAGAGGACCCCGTCACGGCACATCCTGGTGAGACACACACACATTCTCTCTCACGCACACACACACACACACATTCTCTCTCAGTCTCACACACATTCAATCTCACACGCTCTTTCTCTCTCTCACCTCTCCACCCCCTCCCCCCCCCCCCCCCCCCCCTCCTCTAGCTAAGGAGATCCAGCTGATGCACAGGGCCCCGGTGGTGGGTCTGGCCGTGCTGGACGGCCGTGGCAGCCCCCTGCCCGAGCCCCTGGAGGTGGCCCACGATCTGGCCCGCTCGCCTGACATGCAGGGCACACACCACCTGCTGGTCGTGTCTGAGGAGCAGTTCAAGGTGGATACACATGCACACACAAACACTTTATACGCACACACACAGACAGATCTATGCATACACGCATCTAAGATGTGCACGCATGAATACACACACACACACACTTACACACATATACTGCACACAGAAACACACACAAATACTGTATATACACAAACTAACACCTGCCACACTGCACATTTGCATATGACATTTCAATGAAGAGGTTATTTACATGTGTGTGTGTGTGTGTGTGTGTGTGTGTGTGTGTGTGTGTGTGTGTGTGTGTGTGTGTGTGTGTGTGTGTGTGTGTGTGTGTGTGTGTGTGTGTGTGTGTGTGTGTGTGTGTGTGTGTGTGTGTGTGTGTGTGTGTGTGTGTGTGTGTGTGTGTGTGTGTGTGTGTGTGTGTGTGTGTGTGTGTGTGTGTGTGTGTGTGTGTGTGTGTGTGTGTGTGTGTGTGTGTGTGTGTGTGTGTGTGTGTGTGTGTGTGTGTGTAGGTTTTCAGCCTGCCAAAGGTGAGCGCCAAGATGAAGCTGAAACTCACCGCCACCGACGGCTCTCGCGTGCGGCGAGTGGGCGTGGCCTGGTTCGTCAGCAGCCAATCGGAGGACTACGGCGAGAGCGGCCTGGTGGTCCTGACCAATCAGGGGGACCTGCAGGTGGTGTCGCTGCCGGGGCTGAAGGTGCAGGTGCGCTACCCCTGCGTCCGCCGAGAAGACGTCAGCGGCATCGCCTCCTGTGTGTTCACCAAGCACGGCCAGGGTGAGACACACACACACACACACACACACACACACACCCTCATTCACACACTGACACTCACTCCAACCCTCCCCTCCTCCTCCTCCCTTCCTCTCCTCTCCACCTCGTCTCTCCTCCAGGTTTCTATCTCATCTCTCCGTCCGAGTTTGAGCGCTTCTCCCTGTCGGCCCGCTGCGTGGTGGAGCCTCGCTCTCTGGTGGAGCTGCCTTCCTCCTCCTCCTCGTCCTCCTCACCGCCCCAGCCCCGCGTTCAGCCCGACGGGGCGTCTGCCGAGCACAGGTACGCATACACACACACCCCGCCACACACACACACACACGCAGACATGCAAACTTACGTGTGTGTTTAAACACTAGTTCTTTGTTCGACTTCATGTCATTACAGAAACTCCAGGAGGAACAGTGTTGATCCAGGTAAGGAGTGTGTGTGTGTGTTGTGTGTGTGTTGTGTGTGTGTTTTGCCTGTGCTTGTGTGCACTGCTTTAAATGAGAACGTTCACACGTGTGTGCTGCTTGGCTTCCTGCCAAGTCTCCCGTTTTCACCTCAACAGTCTTACCTGGTTAAATACAAAACCCCAAACCCAACGTACAGTACCTTAACACACGTGCATGTGTCATTGCCTAACTGAGCAAACTAACTAATGTAAAAGGTGTTCACGGAAGCATCGCTCACTCAGATCTCAAACGCACAGACACACACACACACACAAGGTCTACACACACTCATAAAGCACTCTGTTAGGTGTTATAACGGTCTGCTTGTGCCAATGTACTGCCAACCTGCCTGTCTCCACGCACACACACAGGCACAGTGTTTGCGGGCAGTGTGTGTGCGTGTGTGTGAGGAGTGTTGTCAAGCTGACTGCTTGCTGCCCCGTGTCTTCCAGAGAGTGCTGCTAGGCGTATTATGGAGCATGCTTTGCTGAATGACGAGAGTGAGTACTCCATATAGAACCAACCCTAACCTGTAGACCTAACCCTAACCTGTAGATCTAACCTGTAAACCTAACCCTAACCTGTAGATCTAACCCTAACCTGTAGACCTAACCTGTAGACCTAACCCTAACCTGTAGACCTATCCCTAACCTGTAGACCTAACCCTAACCTGTAGATCTAACCCTAACCTGTAGACCTAACCTGTAGACCTAACCCTAACCTGTAGACCTAACCCTAACCTGTAGACCTAACCTGCATCTGTAGACCTAACCTTAACCTGTAGACCTAACCTGCATCTGTAGACCTAACCTTCATCTGTAGACCTAACCTTCATCTGTAGGACCTAACCTTCACCTGTAGACCTAACCTTCACCTGTGGACCTAACCTTCACCTGTAGACCTAACCTTCACCTGTAGACCTAACCTTCACCTGTAGACCTAACCTTCACCTGTAGACCTAACCTTCACCTGTAGACCTAACCCTAATCTGTAGATCTACCCTAACAGCATGTAGACCCATATTCACCTAAAGACCTAATCTTCACCTTTTTAGACCTAACCCTGTAGTCCTAACCTTAACCACTGATAAGAGACGGTAACATTTAGATTGTGTGAAATGTGCTGACTCGTATGAACTGTCTTCACCACTCAACCCCTGACTACCAACACTCACGGCCGCTGCAAAGCTCTGTAAGTTCGCTGGCTTCGTCTGTTGCCACGGCTCCTGACCTGGTCAAACAGACGGGTCCAGGAGGGGCGGAGTCGCACCCGGCATGGGCGGAGTCACATCAGCCGAGGTCTCTACATCCCCCATGATGTCATCGCACATGTCACCACTTCCCATCTTAACCCTGACATGGCAGTGTGCTGTGATTAGTGTTTTTTATTTTGTATTTGTTTTATTGATCCGATAACATCACACTCCTGGTTGATAGATTCCTGAAGGGGACTGTTTGTATTATGCAGAATCATTTCAGTTTTGTGTGTAGTGTATTCAGTCTGTGTTGTGTAGTGTTTCTGGAGAGCCTGGATTGTGTTTTTTTGTTGTGTAGTGTTGTTGTGTCTCAATGTTGACAGTGTGTGTTTTCCTGGGCAGGTGTGCTCCAGGAGATCCAGAAGTCTCTAGAAGGAGACCACACGTGAGTAGACCATCACCTGACCTCACCCTCGCCTTGTCACTGAAGACGGGCGCCATGGTGATGTTAATGCGTGTTTGTGTCTGTCCGTGTGTGTGTCCCACAGGACGTTTCTGGAGAACAATGTGAAGAGCTCTCTGTCTGGAGACAAGTTGCTGAGCAACGGAGGTGAGACTGGGAGCTGATCTGTAGATGATGACGATGATGACGACATAATGCTGTGTAACTCAACACTAACCTGATGTGTCTCCTCTCCCAGACTAACGCAGTCCCCCCCCACCCCCTGTGCCTGAGGCGTGCTGGAATCTGCCAGCCCAGCCCTGCCCCCCCCCCTCCCCCCTCACCACGCCCACACTACTGCTACTACTACCACTACTGACCCCTGACCCTGCAGACCCACTTCCTGCTCACACAAAGCCACTCCCCCGGCCCTGAGGCCTGCTGGCTGGGGGTGCCCAGCCGTGGGTGGGACCTGTGTGAGGGGAAGCTGTTCGAGGTCCCTCGGTGTGCCTATGGAGGGAACTACCACCACCTGTGCCTAAGTCAGCTGCTGTCACCTGGCAACCAGCGGAAGCTGCCTCCAAACCCCACAAAACACCAGAAGGAGACAGGGTGTTTTTTTTATTTTGTTTTTTTTATCGGAAGCCATTAAATGACACGCACATTCCACAGCGTGTATCCTCCTGTATCACTATCATGATTTTATTTGTTGTTTTTATAATTTTAGTAATTTAATTTCTACCTGCGATTAGCACCTGCTATGTTTAATTTGACTTGCTAAAACCTCAGAAACCTTGAAAACATTCAGCAGGGTTTATCCCAAGTAGCTGTTTATTAATGCTGACAAGACTTTGTTTGGGGCGAAAGAGCAAAAGCCCTGCGAATGACTACGAAGCCTTCCGGCTGTTTCCACACGGATGCAGGAGCAGACATATCCACACCCAGAGTCCTCCAGCTAACCGCTAAGTCCTCTGTAGAGAACCGGTGATGTGTGTAGTCACCAAGAACGCCACGTCACAACAGACCCCGCCTCTACCGTCCATGCATTGAACTGGTATAACCTGTTATAACCCGCTGTAGGTACTTCTCCCCTGTTATGAAGTTCACAATGCTGTACTTTCTAGGGCAACAACTTCCTGTGGGCCTCAAGTTTTTTGAAAAAAAAAGTTTGTATCTAAGCCTTTTTTTATGCCAGCTATGAATATTGTAATTTAGGAATGTAATTTTAAGATATTGTAGTCAAATGTTTAATATATATGTATATGAATCTGTTCTGACAGTGGGTCTATTTTAAGCGGGGTTGGCTGCAACAGTCTGATCTTACAAGGAAATATTTTGGTACATTTTTCCAAAAATGCTGGGTATTTTGTAGCATCTTTGGCCTAGAATATATTTTTGTAGTGAATGTCAAGTATGAGAACCCTAATTTTTGATTTGTAACTTCACACTACACTGTGTCCTGCTGGAAAATTACAATGTTTTTTCACGAGTATCTGTGTCAGTGTTTTATTTCATTCATGCTCGTTTACTTATGTTTCCTTTTCTTCGCATGGTACATATCCAGGTATTAAATATTTAGCTATAGAACTATTCAGAAATTCATACTAAAAAGTACCAAGAATATAGTATTTACTAGATATATGTATATATACCACTAACTAATAATCAAAAAAATTGGTACACGAGTAGAGAATGTATTTATGGAGATATCTTGCGATATTCAGACCATATGTACACCAGAGAAAATTGTATGTATTTAGAGAGTAGGTTTTTAAATGCAGACCATTCCTTGACTCCAGTGAAATACTTTTAGACCTATGCACCACTGATCATTGATTTTCCTCTGTACATTATTCAAATATTCATAAAGTAGTTATTCATAAAGTAGATGTTCAGTCTGTACATTCCCGAGAATAATGTATGTATTCATGAGTGTCTGGGAAGAAGGGGGGCGAAAGAGGTGCTGTTATGCTGAAGTGGGTAAAGTAGGTATCAGCTGTCATACAAGCACAGCCAACGGTTATACTCATGTATTATGGAGAGAAGCTTTGTCTGTTAATCACCCTGGGCACAATCGCTTAGCTGCAACCTGACCTACCTGGACACATGGGGCTGGGGTTGCACTAGCTAGCATACACCTCCCTCATACCTGGGAAAGCAGATATATAGAGTATAGTAGAAGAATATAGAGAGAAGGAAAATTATCAGTTTTAGCGTCTCTGTTACTATCTGGGGTGGGTGTGTTTTGGTGGTTCAGGCATTTGACTGAAGGTCACAGGTTCAAATCCCCTTGGACTGAAGAAAGTGTCACTACATCGTACTGCGACACGTTGATGCACAGAAGAAGTTGGCGAAAAATAGTGCTTTGTTTTTTAGTGGAAAATTGAGAACCTGTTACCAGCATTCCAGAACACTGATGGAATCTCGCAGACCTGGAGTGATCTAACTCTCTTCCACTCCCTCCCTCTTTCTCTCATCTATCAACATCTATTGTCAGTCACTCCCCACTGCCTATCTCATTTCCTCTCCAGCATTCACCAGCTGGCCATATGAATAGCTGTATAACTCTTTGGCCTGCCAAAGTAGGTTCAATTATTCAAATGCATCATGCATGTGTGTGTGTGTGTGGTTGTGTGTGTGTCTCTGTTTAGGCCTTTGTCATATTTGTGGGTTGGTGTTCTGTGCATGTGTGTGTGGGGAGGCCTTTGTATTATTTGTGAGTGGGTGTGTGTGGGGAGGGGGGGTCTACCCCAAATCTCTCTAAGCATGTGTGTGTGGGTCAATGACACCGGGTCTGCAGGACAAGCACGGACACTTTCCAGACCCCCAGCATGCGGGGGATCACACCTGAGAAGCCAGGTAAGCTATATCACCCTGCTGAACTCCTGCAGAGAGCACACACACACACTATAGCAGCGTGACAACATTTAGATGATAAAGAGATAGCTAGAGATAGTTGTGCTGTGTAGGCGGCTGGCTCGAATGAGCACTCACAGGAGGGGGGGGGGGGGGAGGAGGGCTGAACCATCCTGCATGTGTTTACATCGTGTGGTTGTGATGAACGGAACAGTCAGAGCCCTCGCTGTCGCGGTTTGTGGGATTGCTTCAGTTGGAGTTTGAGCCAACGCAGATCGATTCAGAACATCGGTTGATGAAATCAAACATCCAACGTTTTTCAGATGTAGTGTTTTGTGTTTGTGTGGTGTGCGGCGGCGACATGGAGGTCAGGGGTGTGTGTTGACAGGTGTGTAACCCTGTCCTGGTGATGACTGACACCTGGACCTGCTCTAGCTGGGCTTGACAGACACGTCGCCATCACAACCCTCATCCCCTTAAGTAGTAAGTGGTTGCCAAGTCGTGTTCGATTCACCGCTGTATTGAAAAGATAAATGTAAGGGTGTTCCCTGTTTTCTTTCGCACTGACATGGACCTCCACACACATTACAAACAAAACAAACAAAAACTCATGGTGAACCTGTTATGAAATGAAGCGTCGAAACCCTTTGTGCTTTTGTCACACGTTTCAGCTCACTTTGGGGTTCTCATGACCCGACACAGGCAGACGGCACCGGCGTCATGTCTCCTGTCAAGTCCCAAGCCCGAGGCAGCAAACCGAAGCCTGAGCCGGTGAAGAAACAGAAAGAGGAGAGCCCTCAACAGAGGAGAGGAGGAAAGAAGGCCCCCAAATCGCCCCCTAGATCACCCCCACCCCCCATATCACCCCCACCTGCCGTCACCAACGGGAAGAGAGGGGGGAAGGGGCACCCGCCGCCTGGAGAAAAGAAGAGGAAGGAAGAGGTCAATGGCAAGGGGAAGGGGAAACAAGAGGAAGTTAAAGAGAAGAAGGGGAAGGAGCCGCAGGAGGAGACGGGGAAGAGGAGACCTGCGAACGGCAACGTTCAAAATGGCCGACGAACATCGCCTCAGAGAGAGACCACTGGCGATGGTGTGACAGCAAAGGGGGTCGTACGTAACGGCAGAACGTCAACGGCAAGCAAACTCGGATCGAGGGCAGCCGCGGCACAGCCAGGGAAGGTCGCCACACCGGCTGCCGAACCTGGCAACAGCACAGAGGGTGGGGTGACAGAGGAGGAGGAGGAGGAGGAGGAGAGCGAGGGAGAGAGCTCAGTGGAGGAGAGCGATGAGGAGGAGAGTGAAGATGAGAAGGAGGAGGAGCCTGTGTGTAACCAGGCGCCGGTGAAGACAGAGGGGAGCGGGAGAGGCAGCGAAGAGGAGGAGGGCGAGAAGGAGGGTGAGGAGGAGGAGGGTGAGGTGTCAGACTCGGAGAGAGACTCAGAGGGACAGGACACACAGGATGAGCTGGAGGGAGGGCTCTCGGAGGAGGTGAAGACCAGAGGAGGACCCCAGGAGGAGCCTGTCACCACCAGCGAAGAAGAAGAGGAGGAGGAAGAGGACGCGAACGCGGAGCCGGAGGAAAAGGAGGAGAGGGACAAAGAAAAGGGGACGAAGAAAGAGAGGGAGGAAGAGAAAGGAAAGGAGAAAGAAAAGGAGCAAGAGAAAAAGGGCAATAAGGAAGCAAAGGAGCCCGAGGGTATCTCTAGCGATGGAAGTGGAGAAGAGGAGATAACGAGAGGGAGGAGGTCCAGAGGCAGAGCAGACCGAGCGCTCTCACAGACTCCCAGAGGCTCCAGTCCCTCGGAGGGGGGGCTGAAATCCAAGATGTTCAAGAAAAAACAGGCGGCCACCAAGGAGGAGAAACAGAAGCCAACGAAAGAGGAGAAGGCCAAGAAGAAGGCGGACAAGAAGGCGGACGAGAAGGCGAACAAGAAGGCGAACAAGAAGGCGGACAAGAAGGCGAAAAAAAAAGATGACAAGAAATCCGGTCCCGCTGAGGCCAAGTGCGAGGCTGGAGACGGGGCAGAGGCTGAGGCCGAGGCCGAGGCCGAGCCTCCGAAAGAGCCGTCCCTCAGCAAGAAAGGCACGATGAAGGATAGGAAGTCCATCCTCAAGCTTCCCAACAAAACTCTGAAAGGAAAGAATGCTCCGCCAACAAAGGAGGAAGAAGAGGAGGAGGAAGAGGAGAAGGAAGCAGCCGCCTCAACCTCGACCAAAACCCTGAAAGGGCCATCGCGCATGATGCTACTCAAGGCAAAAGGAAAAAACCTGAAGACCAATCAGGTCACGGAGGAACAGGAAGTTGTGAAAGAAGAGCAAAAGAATGGAGGAGGTGGAGGAGGAGAGGGGGAGGGCATGAAGGAAGAGGGAGCCAAGCGCACACAGAACATCGGGCTTGTTCTAGGGAGGGTCAAGATGGCGTCCGTGAGGTATCGGACCAGTAAGATGCTGTCCAGGTCGGACGAAGACCCAGCGAGGGCCGACCCTGAGCCGGTCGACCCTGCCGTGACCTCAAAGGCAAAGGAGCGCCTGGCGGCCAGGAGGAAGAGTGCGACGACACTGCGGAGGATGTCTGGGTGGATCCGCAAGAAGGTGCCCGGAGGAGGCATCACCCTGAGGACCAAGATGTCCGCCATCACCAGGGCCATCGGCCTCACCCATTGGCTGTCGCTCCGAGTTCTGAAGCAGGAGGACGACACCTCAGGGTCCAAGCGCAGCCTGCTCCGGCCCCGCACGGCTCCAAGGCCAGGGAGCCGGACCAGCCTAGCCCGGGCGAGGACCAGCTCCTCTGGGGAGAAGAGAGCCCAGGAGAGGGAGGGCGCCCAGGCCCAGGGGAGGCAGGGGGAGGCCGAGAACGAGCCTCCTCCGGCTGGGGAGAGCGAGGTGGAGGACAGGGCCAAGTATGCCATCGTGCTTCCCAGGATGAACAAGCTGGGAAAGGCCAAAGCAGGCCTGCCTAGCCTCGCTGGGCCCCCGGCCGGCCCCTCCCCCTCCTCCTCCGGCCCGTCCGGACCCAGCCATGGCACAGCGAGCACCGTGACCTCTGAACCCAAACCTCCCAGGCCTGGAGCCCGGCTGGTGCTTCCCGTCAAACCGGACCTCAGCCTCCTCAAGTCCATCAAGAAGGAGGGAGGAGGGGGAGGGGGAGGAGGGGGAGAAGCGGAGCGATCCGGGGGGTCCAACGCCAGCCCGTCAGGAGGACCAGGAGCCGGGGAGTCGGCGGAGGAGAAGAAGAGGAAGGCAGCGCTGGCTGGCCAAGATGGCGTCAGTGTCCTCCAGGCAGCCAGGGCCAAGCTGGGCTCCTCCCAGATCAACCTCGCCAAGCTGTCCGCCTCCAGGCCCCTCTCTGGGGGAGGGCCCACGCCAGCCCCAGAGAGGGAGGCCGGGGGCTCCAGGCCCCCCAGGGAGGGAACTCCCCCTGCCCCAGTGGAGCCTGCCAGGGGGGTGTTGGGGGTGGGGTCGTTTTATGAGGAGGAGGTGGACCGGGAGGTGGCCCATCTGATGGGGGAGGGGGGCTTGCACACTGTTGGCCCACCAGAGGTGCACTGGGCTGGGACTACACGCATGAGCGGAGACCCCCAGGTATGGAGGATACTATGATATTATATCTCGTATTGCACAATGATTTGATATCACTGTACCTTATGGGTGGCATGTGTGTTTAGTGGTACAATAAACTATGTTATTTATTTGAGACAGTATATATATATATATGCATACTATTCAAGTCCCATATTTTTATATAACATGATACATGTTTTAAAACAAATGCAACTGCTATTAGACTTCACATTTGCTTGAGAGGTGTTGCTGCTCAGTTACTACTAAACGATCTCACCCAGCTATAACATTTATTGTTAAACTAATCTATCCAGCTCTAACAGTTACTTCTAAACAAACCCACACAGCTCTAACGGCCACGTCAACACATTTTGACTGTGTTCCTGCAGGACTGGCTGCGGGCAGAGAACCTGCTGCCCCACCAGACAGTGGAGAAGTTGACCAAGTGGACGGTGTATGAGGATGGGGGCCAGGCCCACACGGTACCTGCACACAACGGCCGGGGGCCCTGGGAGTCCGAGGACCCCGCACAGAACATGCTGGAGAGCCGGCTCTGCCACACCCAGGTAATGGCGGCCATTTTGTTTTCACAATGACGGTTTTGTAGTCAGATCCTCCTTTTTCTGTTTGTTTCTACTATTCCTACCTTCTGTTTTCAATTTATTTCAAAATGCTCTGTTTATACCTAACCAAGGATACTGTGGTATAAAAAAAACTTCATATTCAGCCTAGAATTGTTATGTTTTATATGACATCTGGGTTGCAGTGCTTAACTTTGCTTGGTTGACTATGACCCTCCCTCCTTCAGTGTTAGTTTATCCTCACCTCAGTATACAGTCGATGCTCTGGCATTCAGGTAGCCCTCCTCAGTATAGATACTGTAGCAGAGCGTTAGCCAATCAGGCCTCCTCAGTATAGATACTGTAGCAGAGCGTTAGCCAATCAGGCCTCCTCAGTATAGATACTGTAGCAGAGCGTTAGCCAATCAGGCCTCCTCAGTATAGATACTGTAGCAGAGCGTTAGCCAATCAGGCCTCCTCGGTATAGATACTGTGGCAGAGCGTTATCCAATCAGGCCTCCTCAGTATAGATACTGTAGCAGAGCGTTAGCCAATCAGGCCTCCTCAGTATAGATACTGTAGCAGAGCGTTAGCCAATCAGGCCTCCTCAGCATAGATACTGTAGCAGAGCGTTAGCCAATCAGGCTTCCTCAGTATAGATACTGTAGCACACAGGTCGCCCATCAGTACCTGGACATTGAGTGGGGTTCAGCAGATCGACACACATTCAACCCAGCTCTGAGACGCTACGTCCTGTTTATTGAGTAGAACCCACAACAAAGACACCGTTGATGGTTTATTCATCTGCAGTGTGTGTACGAGTGGTACAATAGAGCAGGCCGGCAGTCCGGTGTATCAGCTGACACAGAGATGCTTACAGCTGTATTGGTTACCTGCATCAGGAAGTCTGGTGTTATGAGCACGAGTTTGGCTGTGGGACAGGGGTAGTTGTGTAGCAGCACTCTAACTAGTCCCACTGAGACTATGTTGTAAGATGGTCGACAGGATTCTGGGAGAGGAAAGGTAGGGAAGGTTCTGGTGCTGGGATTGGAGGCTGCTGTTGCTGGTTGTGGATGTGACCAGGCTAAGGTGTGTGTATTTGTGTGTGTGTGTGTGCATATGTCTGTCTGTGTACTGTATGTGTGTGTCCTGTGTGTATGTGTGTGTCTTGTTTGTGTGTGTGCATGCGTGTGTGCATGAATCCTGTGTGTATGTGTGTGTCCTGTATGTGTGTGTGTCCTGTTTGTGCCCTGCATGTGTGTGTCCTGTATGTGTGTATGTGTGTGTGTCTTTTCCCAGGTGGTAATGCCCGGTAGTGATCAGGCTGTGGAGGTGGATGAGGTGGAGGATCTGTCCCAGCTGGCGTGAGTACGACACACACAAAAACGCACATTCACACACACACATTCACACACACACACACACACAATATCTGACATCCATCTTTGTTTGCAGGGAAGTGTGTGAGAGTGCTGTGCTACTGAACTTGAAGAAGAGATTTCACCGAGACTGTATATACGTAAGACACACGCACACCCCTGAACACAACTGAGTCTGTTGTCAACATAAACTAATATAACCTCAGAGTCTTGCTGTGTTGAATAGCTCCCTCCTCCTCCTCCTCCTCCTCCTCCTCCTCCTCCTCCTTCCTCCTCCACCTGCTCCTCCTCCTCTTCCTCCCAGACGTACATAGGGAACATGCTGCTCTCTGTGAACCCCTTCAAGCCTCTGAGCATCTACACTGAGGAGCTGAGACAGCAGTACCAGGCCAAGGGGCAGCAGCGCAACCCTCCGTGAGTACAACATAGTACCCCACAGTACTACACAGTACTACACAGTACTACACAGTTGCAAACATATTGACAGTGTGGTGTGTGTTCATCTTACAGACACGTTTATGCAATTGTGGATGCAGCCTTCAGCTCCTCCCAGACCTCCGCCCAGGAGCAATGCATCGTCATCAGGTAGGCTGGTAGCCCCGGGCCCACGGGTCTGGTGCCCGGCTGTAGGTTTAAGGGTCTGAGGGTCTAAGAGTCTGGTTAATAACTATGTTCTATGTATGTAAAACGTCACGTGTGCGCGTGCGTGTGTGTGTGCAGTGGGCAGAGTGGTTCAGGGAAGACGGAGGCCACCAAGCTGATGGTGCACTACCTGAGCTCCATGTACGAGGGCAGGAACGACAACCTGAGACAGGTAGAGTCACAGCACAGACAGAGTCACACCTGAGACAGGTAGAGTCACAGCACAGACAGAGTCACACCTGAGACAGGTAGAGTCACAGCACAGACAGAGTCACACCTGAGACAGGTAGAGTCACAGCACAGACAGAGTCACACCTGAGACAGCTCGAGTCACATGACCTGAGACAGCTCGAGTCACATGACCTGACACAGCTCGAGTCACATTATAGTATTATGACATCAATTATTACATCTGATTCGATGTTCAAAGTGACATTCAATGATATGAACTCCTCTCTTGTTCTCTATCTCCCTTCCCCACTCCTCCATCTCTCCCTCCGCCTCCCTCCGGCAGCCCATGGACGTTCTGCCCATCCTGGACAGCTTTGGGAACGCCAAGACCATCCTCAACAACAACTCCAGCCGCTTCGGCAAGTACCTCCACATCCACATCCTCCAGTGAGTCCACATCCTTCTGCTTCTTCCCATTCTCTCTCTCTCTCTCTCTCTCTCTCTCTCTCTCTCTCTCTCTCTCTCTCTCTCTCTCTCTCTCTCTCTCTCTCTCCTTTCTCCCCCTCTCTCCTCTGTTCTTCTCCTCTTCACCTCTCCTCCTCTCTCTCTCCTTCCTCAGCCCTGCTCCCCCTCTCTCCTCTGTTATTTTTCTCTTCACCTCTCCTCCTCTCTCTCTCCTTCCTCAGCCCTGCTCCCCCTCTCTCCTCTGTTCTTTTTCTCTTCACCTCTCCTCCTTTCTCTCTCCTTCCTCAGCCCTGCTCCCCCTCTCTCCTCTGTTGTTCACCTCTCCTCCTCTCCCTCCTTCCCTGTGTGGAGCTGAGGATGGTTGGAGTCCAGCACTCAGTCTTCCCTGTTTCTGTCTCTGACTGGTCCACAGTGGGGTTGTCGTGGGAACGTCCTTGTCCCAGTACCTTCTAGAAAAGTCCAGAGTTGTTTTCCAGGTGAGGCTGCATTGTTGCTTGTTTCAATGTCTTAGAATATTGTTTTAGTTTGATGGTGTATTGTTTTAGTTAGTTTGTGTTCCTTCCCTTTTCATAGTTTCCTATTTGTTTTCGAGTTGAAACCGTGACTTTCTTTAGGTTATTTACATTTTGTTGTATTATGTACACTGCCACCTAGTGGATTCTTTTGGTACTTAACATGTACATAACATTGGGTAATTGACCCAGTTAACATCAAGACGCCAAGTTGAACTCATGGTGTTGTAGTTGTTTTCTTGTTAAACATGCATTAAGCTGTGTTTTCATGTGCCTTTGATAATATGCCACATTGTATTTAGTTTGGATTATTTAATTTATCAGTAGCATCACACACTAATTATGTAACTGGCCTGGTCATACATTGTATGTATACATATCAGTAATGTGTTTGTGTACTTATGTATACTTCCAATCATTGTATTTTCCATTTCACAACAAGAATTGTTCAGTAAACATCAAGAAAAGTCAAGCCTTGCAATAACTGGAGGTTTGAAATTGTTAGCTACCTGCCTACCTCTGCATAGAAATGTGTTGCCAGGGCATTCCCCTGGATGAATATCGTTTTTATTTAAGTTTGTTTCAATGTATTAGAGTTTGGTTTTAGTTTGATGGAGTTTTAGTTTGGTATTGTTGGTTTTGGTGAACATTGTATGATTCGTTTTGATTTTCCCAACACCAGTCAGGCACTAAGTGTGTTCCTAATGACTGGAGAGTCTATGTGGCACAGCTACAGTGGGTCCACATCTGTGTGGTCCACGTTCTGATGTCATGGCTACGTCTCCGCAGGCCACTGAAGAGAGGAACTACCATGTCTTCTATGAACTACTGGCTGGGATGAATGACTGGGACAAGCAGGAGCTCTATCTGCAGGGAGCCGAGACCTACTGTTACCTCAACCAGGTACACACACACACACACGCACACACACACACACACACACACATGCACGCACATATACTAACTGTATACACTTATGTACTGTAATAAGATATTAGAAAAGAAGCGTGGTTTACGTACGTTGTCTCTCAGGGGGGGGCGTGCGAGCTGAAGGGGAAACAGGACAAGCAGGACTTCCTGTTGCTGGTACAGTGTTTCGAGACCATCGGTCTCCACGGCGACCAGATCTCCACCGTGTGGGCCATCCTCTCCTCCATCCTACAGCTGGGCAACATCTGCTTCAGCTCCTACGAGGTGTGTGTGTGAGTGTGTGTGTGTGAGTGTGTGTGTGTGAGTGCATGTATGGAGATCTTAGCTTAAAGTGTTTTTGTTCATGTGAAGTATGTGTGTGTGTGTGTGCAGAGCGAGTCGTTTGAGGTGGCTCGTATCTTCAGTGAAGCGGAGGCCAGGAGAGTGGGCTCCCTGCTCCAGATCTCCCCAGACGCTCTGCAGACTGTCATCACTCACAGAGTCACGGTCAGTCTGACATCTCTCACAGAGTCATGGTCAGTCTGTCTCTCACAGAGTCATGGTCAGTCTGTCTCTCACAGAGTCACGGTCAGTCTGATATCCCTCACAGAGTCACGGTCAGTCTGACATCTCTCACAGAGTCACGGTCAGTCTGACATCCCTCACAGAGTCACGGTCAGTCTGTCTCTCACAGAGTCACAGTCAGTCTGACATCCCTCACAGTCACGGTCAGTCTAACATCCCTCACAGAGTCACGGTCAGTCTGACATCTCTCACAGAGTCACGGTCAGTCTGACATCCCTCACAGAGTCACGGTCAGTCTGTCTCTCACAGAGTCACAGTCAGTCTGACATCCCTCACAGAGTCACGGTCAGTCTGACATCCCTCACAGAGTCACGGTCAGTCTGAAATCCCTCACAGAGTCACGGTCAGTCTGACATCCCTCACAGAGTCACGGTCAGTCTGACATCCCTCACAGAGTCACGGTCAGTCTGAAATCCCTCACAGAGTCACGGTCAGTCTGACATCCCTCACAGAGTCACAGTCAGTCTGACATCTCTCACAGAGTCACGGTCAGTCTGACATCCCTCACAGAGTCACAGTCAGTCTGACATCTCTCACAGAGTCACGGTCAGTCTGACATCTCTCACAGAGTCACGGTCAGTCTGACATCCCTCACAGAGTCACGGTCAGTCTGTCTCTCACAGAGTCACGGTCAGTCTGACATCCCTCACAGAGTCACGGTCAGTCTGTCTCTCACAGGGTCCGACCTGACCAGTCTACACTTTGACGAATCAGGGTTAGTGACACCCAGTCTACAGTCTGCTACTGAATGTCCTGTGTTCCACTCTTTTATAGGAAACCACCTATGACAGGATCTACTGCCCCCTGTCTGTGGAAAGTGCCATTGAATCCAGGTAGATACCTGAGCTGTGGGGTATGGGGTAAGGAGACAGTTCTCCATTTGGGCCAGAGTTGAATGAGGTTTGTTCTTCATTGAGTTCTTTCTCTTCTCATTCTTCCTTTCTCGCTCTCGTTTTTCTTCCTCTCTCCATCTCTCCGTCCCATTCTCTCCTCTCAATAACCCTGCCCCCCCCCCCACCCTCCCCCGCCCGCCCGCCAGAGATGCCATAGCCAAGGCCCTGTACTCCGTGCTGTTTGATTGGTTGCTGGAGCAGATCAATGATTGGCTGAGCCCAGCAGAGATGGACAGCACCGTGGGCATATTGGACATCTATGGATTTGAGGTGAGGTGGGCGCCAATCACCTGTAAACAAACAATCTGTCACTTTTAGAAAGGACCGACTCTCTTCATTTTTTTCTTTTTGTCTTTTGTTTTAGGCGGGGGGTTCAGACACTTTTACCCAAAGAGACACATAGTACAAATTTGAACCTGTGACCTCTTGATTTGCAGTCAAAGGGCTGTAACTACTTAGCTTCTTGTTCTACAGTCCAATGCCACTGAGCCATAGCCTCTCTGTCTCTTCTCCAGTGCCAACAACATGAACAAGTTATAAAGAGACATACCGATGAAAGTGTCCCTGTCTCTCTCTAGGACCTGGGGGTGAACAGCTTTGAGCAGCTGTGCATCAACTTTGCCAACGAGCAGCTGCAACACTTTGTCAACAAGGCTGTGGTCTCCCAGGAACAGGTTAGTGATACCCAGAGGTCAAAGGTCACATGTCCACAGGTGACTTGTGGAGGTAATATGATTGAGGACCACCTTTTGTATGTGTGTGTGTGTGTGTGTGTACATGCGTGTTTGTGTTAATGTGCTTTTGTGTGTGTGTGTGTTTGTGTGCGCATTTCTGTGTGTGCATTCATGTTCATGTGTGTGTGTGTGTTTGCGTCTGTCCATGTGTGTGTGTGCTCCAGGAGGATTACAGTGCAGAGCAGATCCAGTGGTACCCCATGGTGCTCCAGAACTTTCACTCCTGCCTGGACCTCATTTCCTCCAGACCCCACGGCATCCTCCGTATCCTGGACGACCAGACCTGCCTCCCTCAGGTACACACACACACACGTATGCAAACACACACAAACAAACACTCACGTAAATGCACACACACACACACTCACACATCTAGACTCACACACACACACTTTGATCGTCTTGTTCTCACTGTCCCCAGGCCACTGACCACACCTTCCTCCAGAAGTGCCACTATCACCACGGAAACAGCCCCTACTATAACAAGCCCAAGATTCCTTTGCCAGTTTTCACCATCTACCACTATGCTGGGGCTGTCACCTACCAGGTACAATAACACCACCATACCAGGTAACACCATGTACCAGGTACAATAACACCACCATACCAGGTAACACCATGTACCAGCTACAATAACACCACCATACCAGGTAACACGATGTACCAGCTACAATAACACCACCATACCAGGTAACACCATGTACCAGGTACAATAACACCACCATACCAGGTAACACAATGTACCAGCTACAATAACACCACCATACCAGGTAACACAATGTACCAGCTACAATAACACCACCATACCAGGTAACACCATGTACCAGGTACAATAACACCACCATACCAGGTAACACAATGTACCAGCTACAATAACACCACCATACCAGGTAACACCATGTACCAGGTACAATAACACCACCATACCAGGTAACACCATGTACCAGGTACAATAACACCACCATAACAGGTAACACCATGTACCAGCTACAATAACACCACCATACCAGGTAACACCATGTACCAGGTACAATAACACCACCATACCAGGTAACACCATGTACCAGGTACAATAACACCACCATACCAGGTAACACCATGTACCAGGTACAATAACACCACCATACCAGGTAACACCATGTACCAGGTACAATAACACCACCATACCAGGTAACACCATGTACCAGGTACAATAACACCACCATAACATAACACCATACTAGTTTACCGTTATTACCATTGACAGACCCTCCCTGGTGTGTTCTGGTGCAGGTACACAACTTCCTGAATAAGAACCATGACCACTTCAGGACCGAGGTGCTGGAGCTGTTCGCATGCAGCAGGCTGAAGGTGATTGGCTCCTTGGCCCTCTCTGGCCACACCCACAACCCCCTTTTTCCCAATATAGTGACCATCTGATCATTTGTGTATATGTGTGTGTGTGCATGCACGTGTGTGTTTATGTGTGTGTGTGTGTGTCAGATGGTGTCGGGGCTGTTCCGGAAGGTCCAGGACGGCTATGTGCAGCAGAAGGAGCTGGGCTGCAGGGGGAGGGGCCACCGCCAGCAGCCCTCCACTGTCGCCGCCCACTTCCAGCAGTCCCTGACTGAGCTCACCACTCGCCTGGAGAGGTAGGGAACACCACATGCTAACAAGGACCTGGTGTTACGCTGTGTAAAGATCTTATGACTAATATCTCCTCTCCCTCTCCTTCCCTCTCCCTCTCACTCTCCTTTCCTCTCCTCTCCTTCCCTCTCCTTCCCTCTCCTCTCCTCTCCTCTCCTTCCCACTCCCTATCCTCCCCTCTCCTCTCCTCCCTCTCTCTCTCTTCTCCTCTCTTCTCCTTCCCTCTCCTTCTCCTCTCCTCTCCTCTCCTTCTCCTCTCCTCTCCTCTCCTCTCCTCTCCTTCAGATGTAAGACCACCTTCATCCGATGTATCAAGCCGAACTATGTAAAGGTGGGGATGTTATAAGAATGATAATGATGTGTTCATTTAGCAGACACTATCCAACGCAACATACAGGGGGGATGTGAACCTGTGGTCTCTTGATCTCAGTCAAAGGCACGCTCTATGACCTCACATCCTGTCTGTGTGGTGACAGCTTCCTGGGATCTTTGACGTGGACTATGTGTCGGCGCAGCTGCGGCATGCTGGATACTGGAGACCATCCACATCAGAAAGGAAGGCTTTCCTGTCCGCATACCCTATGCCTTCTTCATGGAGAGGTGTGGTGTGGTGTGAGAGAGAAAAAGACTGTGTGTGTGTGTGTGTGAGAGAGAGAGAGAGAGAGAGAGAGAGAGAGAGAGAGAGAGAGAGAGAGAGAGAGAGAGAGAGAGAGAGAGAGAGAGAGTGTGTGTGTTACAATCCGTATTCCTGTGCAGCACTAGCTTTCTTTCTCCTCTCTCACCCCTTCCCGTCCCTCCCTCCTTCCCCCTCCACAGGTATGGGGTTCTCCTGGCTGAGAGACCTGCCGAGGCCTCAGACAGAGAGCTGACTGTGGCTCTGCTCAGCACTCTGGGGGCGGAGGACTGGCACTATCAACTGGGCCTCACCAAGGTATCTGTGTGTCATGTGTGCATGTGTCTTTGTATGTGGGTGCATGTCTTCTTCTGTGTGTGTGTCTTCATGTGTGTGTGTGTGTGTGTGTCAGGTGTTCCTGAAGGAGGTCCTGTACCAGCGCGTGGAGGACAAGTGGAGCAGCACTCAGACCTGGGCAGCAGTCACCATCCAGAGGAACATCGAGGGTTCATCTGCCGACGCAACTTCAGGTTCTTCAAACAGAAGGCCATCGTCATCCAGAGCCACATACGGGGACACCAGGCCAGGTGAGGGGGGAGGGGAGGGGGGAGGAAGGGAGGGAGGGGGGGGGGAGGGAGGGAGGGAGGGAGGGAGGGAGGGAGGGAGGGAGGGAGGGAGGGGGGGGGAGGGAGGGAGGGAGGGGGGGGGAGGGGTGTTCTGTCACTGTGGATGAAAGCGTGCGCTGAATGGACACGTGATTGTCATCCTGCTCCCTTGGGGTTAGTGAGAGTGACCGGCGTCCTCTGTCCTGTTGCAGGAAGCACTACAAGCGCCTGAAGCAGTCCTTCACTCAGTTCTGGGCAACCATGATGATCACCAGGAACACCATCAAGAGGAGACAGTGGAGGATTAGGAGAAAGGTGAACACACAGACACACACACACACACACACACACATGCTGTACATTCACTCACTCACTCACTCACTCACACACACACACAAACTGTACACACGCACGCACATCATGCATCTGCACACACACACGCATTCACACACACATCCAACACACACGCACGTACACACACACACATAGGAAGCCCAAAACACACAACAACAAACTTACTGTCAGGTTGCGTCGCAACGTAGTGTTTGCATCTTTATAGAGAGGGCTGTAAATCCCTTCCTGAATCCTTTCTATTGCACAACCCCACCCTGGAAGAAGCTGTGACGTAATGGAGAATCAAACCCCTCCTCCTCCCCGACACACCCTCCCTTATCTCATCACCCCCCTCCACCTCCCCCAGGGGCGTGGGTTGCATTGATAACGGCAAAACACTTTTTATGAAAATAATTATATTTATTGGCCTCATACTTATTATTGAAAAAAAGCAGTCCCACCCCCATTAGAAAACAAACCTATGACCCTCTCCTCTCACCTCACCCCCCTGCCTCTTAGAATAATGAATATTCTTTGCTGTGTTAAAGCTTGAGTGTATTTACCCTGGAGAACTTCCTGGTTGAACCCAGCAGTTTAACCCAGGTGCAGATATGTGTAATATTACCTAGATAGCAAGCTATCGCTCAGTTTGATATCAACTACGGTCACAGCTGAGTCCACACTTTCCAGTCCCTTCTGCTCGGGAGTTGTAGTCTTTTTCAAACTCTCTGAACTTGATTGTCTCTCACGTACTGAAAGGACATGTCTTCAGTGAGGGGCTCACAAACATCATAAAATACCAAGGACAGACTGATATAAAAATATATATACCGGTATTACATTTGAAACATGTAAAGGGCTATCCGTGATGGAATAAGAGGAAATGTTTTTTAAGTGGATATCGCTGTGGGAATCAAATTTGGCCGGCGGTTCTCTAACACGGCTGGCTGATCAGGCTGATGTGACCTTTGGCCTTCACTGTAAACAAAGAGCGCAATGTCTTGATGATGCAACATGATGCCTTTGTTCGATTGGTGAACATACGTGGAATGTTGTGACCTGGGTGTGTATGTAAGAAAGAAGTTAACGTCCTTACTTTTAAATTCTAACAACACATCTATGCCTGTCTTGGACAAGAGGTTAAGTTATATCCATCTGCTCCCTCTCTGTCTTTCTCACTGTCTCTCTCTCCTTGTCTCTCTCTCTGTCTCTATCTCTCTCTCTCTCTCTCTCTCCTCTCTCTCTCTCTCTCTCTCTCTCTCTCTCTCTCTCTCTCTCTCTCTCTCTCTCTCTCTCTCTCTCTCCTTTCTCTCAGAGAACATAGAAAAGGCAGATCAGGATTAGTCGTGATGTTTTGTGTTTCCAGTAATTGAACCAGGGTGTAAAAGGCTGAGGTGAATGTTTAACCATGCGCACAGCTCCTCCCTCTCTCCGCCAGCGTCAGCACACGCAGGACGTTCCTCCTGTCCTCTAAATATTTCAGACCAGCTGACCTCCTCCCATCCAATTACACTCTCTTTCTTACCACTGCACGCCCGTACTGTGTGATCCTGAATCTGATGCACAGGAACATACACACAACACACACACACACACACACACAGGAACACACACAGGAAAACACACACACACGCAGGTGCCTACTGAAACACAACAGCACAGGCCTACCCACACGCTCGCACGCGCGTGCACACACACCGTCCTCCTGCTACGCTCCTCTCTTGGACTTCAGCCTCGGTGACTGAGGTGAGAGTCAGTCGGTCTTTCTCTCTGTCGGGAAGTGTTCTGCTGCTGAACAGGTAAGCTGCTACCGTCCTGACTGGTACAGAACTCGGCTTCTCTCCTCTTTCCTCTCCTCTCTCCTCTTCTCTGCTCCTCTCTTCTCCGCTCCTCTCCTCTCTTCTCTTCTGTTCTCTTCTCCGCTCCTCTCCTCTACTCCTCTCTTCTCTCTTCTCCTGTCCTCTCCTCTCCTCCCTTCTATTGGAGGGTTATTTGTCTGCTATCAGGTGACAGTCAGAGGTGGGGAGGAGAGGAGTGCAGGGGAGGAGAGGTGAGGTGAGGAGAGGAGAGACTGCCGGTGTTAGGTTTCACTGACAGGGAGATAGGTGCTTGCTGAACATCTCCACTCCGTTTACCTGGGAACTTATCGTCTCTTCCATCTCTCCTTCCTTCCTTCCTTCCTTCCTTCCTTCCTTCTCCGGCTTGCTCGTTGATCCGTGCCTTCCAGTAGGTCTTCATCCCACACAAAGTATTTCACTCCTATGTACATCTCCTCCTGTGTATGTTGGTGCTGTTGTGTCGGCCATTGGATTCCACATACGCTGTGTCACTGTTTTTATTGGAGTTGGACTGTGAACGCTGTTACTGTCATTAAGCTGATAGAGAGAGGTAGGGAGGGAGGGAGGAAAGAGAGAGGTCAGCTCCCAGCAGTTCAGCTGTAAAAGGGAAAATGCGTATCTGTGTGGGAGTGGAATATGCATACGGGTGTGCATGCGTGTGTTTGTGTACATGCGCCTTTGTTTGTCTGTGACGAAATCCGTGTGTGTGCGTGTCAAAATATGGGCTTGGGTGTGAGTGGATCTGAAGCCCACACTCTTTGTTACCCACCCGAACACCACGCATGAACCGGGCAGTGTGATGGGCCAGTCACCCATCAGCTTCCTCTCTATCAGTCACCAGCTGTAAACAGGCCTGATCAACGTTTTCTCCATGTTCTTGTTATGGGCGGGGCCAAGGGCAGAGGGAGGAGTGGGCGGGGGCTAGAGATCGAAGGAGGTGGTGTCGATGGTAGATGGGCGCGGCAGGGTATATAACAGTGAGAGAGGTTCTAAGAATAGGACTGTAAGACTCAAGACTCCTGGTGTGTTTAGTGTTCATGCCTCTGGGCTCTCAAACACACCTGGTCAGGTAGGGAGAAAGACAAGCGTACATACACATATCCACATACACACACACACACACACACACACACACACACACATACATACATACATACCCCAAAACATAAAATGATGTCTTGTGTATGAGGTTGTCAGGCCACTTCTTTCAGCATTGTTCTGTATTCCTGATCGAGCTGTGATTGGTTCACATCATCACCTGAGGTCCAGGTGAGGTCATGATGGTGAGGTTACTGATATTCTGTTAACTTGTGGATTTGTTTGTTTGTTTGTTGGTTTTACAGGAAAAAAGGAGAGGAACAAGTTTGATCCTGTCTCCAAGAAGCCCTCATCCCCAGCAGGAATGGTACAGGAGACATCCTTCACCACAGACACACACAACTTCAAACCCCTCTCTTTGCTAAATGACAGTTTAGTCGTTTGGTTTAATAGCTGATTTTGGCCTTCTACAGCCGTAAAATATGTCTTCCTCCTTAATCTCTAATATATTTCATATCTGTGTGGTTCATCTCTGTATGGTTATTCCCTGAATGGTTCATTCAGTGTGGTTAATCCGGTGTGGTTAATCCCCGAGTGGTTAATCCCGGTGTATTTAATCCAGAGTGGTTAATCCCTGTGTGTGTTCCAGGATGTGGGAATGTTAGAGATCCAGCGGAGCTCTCAGCCAGACTACGCAGTGCAGCAGGTGAGCAGGACCAGGAAACAGAACCTGGCAACAGAACCAGGAAGTAGACCCATGTTCTCAACGAACCTTCTTCATACAACAGAACCATATTCATACAACATAACCGTTTTTGTTCATTCTACATAATCAACCCAATTGAAAATTCTCTGTACTTTT